>NC_079436.1:7528462-7713462 GCF_903798145.1 Danio aesculapii | reverse complement strand
CCCTACTATCACATAAATATTTAATTAAATATTTATAATTTTAGAAATTTTATTATTATTTTATTTATAAATTTTTATAATAAATTTAAAAAAAATCACATTAGAGCTAATAATTGCAATTTTCGCCCCATAGACTTCCATTTATATGCATGGGAATGGGCGTTTTGCATGTCACTGTGTTCGAAAGCTCAAGTTTGGTGAACTGTGTCCTAGTGTTGTCACGATACTGAAATTATGGTACCAATTGTTACTGAAATTAAAAACTCCCATTTCCCGCTAACATTTAAGCGATGTTGAGCGTGTTCCTAAATGCCACTGGTTTAGGAAATTTGGTTCTCTAATTTTGATCTCCACTGTAAATATACCCTCAGTCACCAACACTTAAAGTGAGTGTTTCTCAACCACGTTCCTGGAGGACCACCAGCACTGCATGTTTTAGACATCTCCTTCATCTGTCACACCCATTACAGGTCTTTCAGTCTCTGCTAACGAGCTGATGATCTCAGTCAGGTGTGTTTGGTTAAGGAGACATGGAAATGTGCAGAGTTGGTGGTCTTCCAGGAACGTGGTTGAGAAACACTGCTTTAAGGCAATATTTTTTATAAATATATATATATATATATATATATATATATATATATATATATATATATATATATATATATATATATATATATATATCCTCAGACATTTGTCTTACATGACAAGCTTCTACTTGGCAGTTAGTTCATAAAAAAATTCTACCCACATGTCATTCCATTGAGACAAACCTTGAAGATTCATCTTCAGAACACAAAATAAGATATTTTAGATGAAATCTCGAATCCTCCATAAACAATCAAAAATTTTGGCTGCATTTGCACTGCAGATCTTGATGATCAATTCTGATTTTGTGACTGTATCCGATTTTTTTGATGACCTGCTTACATCACCTTTTAAAAGTAACTGGTATCTGATCGTCTGCATTTACACAACACACGGCAAAGGTTCAATGACCAGGAAAAAAGAGCGGGCGCGGACTGACAGCTGATAATAAAAGATGGCTCTTTTATCTATTCCTGTATGTAATCTGTTCGCAGCTTTTGACAAGCTTTTTTACTATAGTTTATGACAGAAAGGTTCTCATTTGGCCGTCTTCTTTTGATATATAGGCTTTTTTTTTTTTACCTTTAGGCATCTTAACGTAATGTCCCTGGCGTGGTTTATGCACGTGATGTATGCACTAGTTTTATATTAGTTTATATTGGTTACGTGGCGGACATTGCGCTCTCTCGCTCTCGTTAACATACCTAAAAAGCTGTGCTATAAGACAATATAAAAGCTGTTTTAGTCCTCGTGTATGAGATTTAAGGTTTGCGACTGCTGCTGAAGCCTGTTCTGAAATTAAAACTTAAGACTTGACGTCATTCGCTGTGGTTTTTAATGATGTGCGACTCGCATTGACAGGTGAAAAATCCGATCTACCTGCTTACACTGCAGACATGTGAACACAGATCCGATACATTTCGGATCAATTTCCACATATGAACAAGGCCTGAGTCTGATTTGAGTTAATCGGAATCCATGTGATTTGTTACACGTACATGGGCCATATCCGATCTGTGCCACATGGGAGAAAAAAATCAGAATTGAGTCACTTGAACAGTGTGTGCAGTGTAAATGCGGCCTTTTTGGTGCACAAAAGTGTTCTTGGAGCTTCGTATGATTATAGTTAAAAAACTGAAGTCACATGGAAAGTTCTGACAATGTTTTTGGTTCCTTTTTTTGCACTTTGAACATTTCAGGACCCTTTCTATGTCTTTGGAGGATGAGGGAGCTCTCAAATTTAATCTAAAATATCTTGATTTGTGTTCTGAAGATGAACCAACTCTTTAAGCGCATCACAAATGTCTTGCAGAAACTGCTTGCAGATGTAAGATTATTGATTATTGTTTTCTTGAAAACTGTGACTCTTTTTTTTTCCCATTTCTCATTTAAATGATTCTTTTGAGCCAGATTGTAAATAGTTGGATATTTTTAAATGATACACAAATAAAGATGCCCACCTGAACTATTCGAGCCATGCAGATCTCCGCATTCATTCTGTTTGATGAGCTTAGACTGACATATTACATGTTTGACTGAATCTAAACCAGGGTTTCCCAACCCTGTTCCTGAAGGCACACCAACAGTACACATTTTCAACCTCTCTCTAATCAAACACGCCTGAATCAACTTATCATAACATCAGAAGAGACTCCTGAAGGGAGACATTAAAAATATGTACTGTTGGTGTGCCTCTGGGAACATGGTTGGGAACAAAAATTGCTCATCCTGAGGAGGTTACCCCAAAACTAGTCACAAGTTTCAGTTTTTTAAATTCAGATCATACTGTACATCACCTGAAAATGTAGTAAATAGGCTTTCCATTGATGTTTGGTTTGTTAGGATGGACAATACTTGGCCTTACTTTATATTATGTAGCCTTGACTGCTATGTACTTGCAACCAAAAGCGCTATGAATACTTTCCGGATGCACTGTACTGCAGAACACTTCTGGTGCTTTTGAGGTGGGATATGGGTAGGGTTATGGATAGGTTTGATGGTATTGGTAGGTTTAAGTGTGGGTTAAGGTGTAAAGGATGGACAACAGTGTAATTAAAGATGTAATTACAGAAACTAAAACATACATAATTCCACGCAGGTATTTAATCAATCGTAAGTACGTAAGTTACACATTCACGAACTGAGTTTTGATGTACTTGCAGTAGTAAATTTACAAAACGCATTAACGGAACATGGTCTTCTTAATATTCTACTGATTTTTGGCATAAAAGTAAGATCAATTATTTTGACCCATGCAGTGTATTTTTGGCTAACGTGACTGATTTTGTGGTCAAATTATGAGTAAAAAATCTGCCATTTTAAAGTCATTTTAGCTTTCAGAATAGATCAAATCTAAAATTAAAGGTCTTTGCCTCATATTTACTCTCATCTCTGCCCATGTCGAGTGAGAGCAGCTCTTCTTCAGAGGCAGTTTCTTTCATTACCAGTGTAAAAATCCAGATGTGTGGAAGTAATGTATGTGGGATCATTTCAGCTGAGCTGAGCATTTCCCTTTGACAATTGTACCATCACGTAAAGCTATGCTCGGTTTCACCCGTGAGAATAAATGAAGCCTACTCCAGGCACAGTGAATTCACTTAACAATGTGCCTCATTCTCTGCACTGCATTATATTACCGCTCTGAAACTCTAGCAGATCTCAGGATTTGAATGAGCTCCAGAAAAAAAAAATGCCCAGATCCAACACTGATAATCTAGCTTAAACCCTTGTGAAATAGTGTGCACTTACTGATTATATAATAATAAAAGAGCACTCATGTGTACTTTTTATGACCCTGACATGTTTCAAACTACCTTTGTTACAATGTTGAATTAAAATATTTTAGACCACGTATTCAATAACGTTTTTGTTATAAATGAATGTACATTTGTGCAGTGCTGCATAATGCACATGTACAGAAATTGATTGTAATTTAAATTGTAGTGTTATATTACAACCTTCAATTCTACAAAAGTGTCATTTTAAATACATGAATACTGTACATTTTTATTTGTATTTTTCAAATATTACCCAGATGATGTTTAGCAGAGCGGGGAATTTTTCACAGTATTTCCTATAATATTTTTTCTTCTGGAGAGAAAGTCTTATTTGTTTTATTTCAGCTAGAATAAAGAAGATTTAACATTTTTAAAAACCCCTTTAAGGTCAATATTATTAATCCCCATAAGCAAATTTTTTTCTGATTGTCTACAGAACAAACTTGCTATGTTTACAAATGTGTTAAAAAAATCTTCTTTCCGTTTTTATTTTGCAGTGGGGCTAATGATTCTGAAAGGCTAATAATTCTGTCTTCACCTGTTTTAATGAAATGACATTAATGTGTGCTTTAGATTACCATAAATGAAACCCTGGCCCATAAACCTATGTTAAACAAGTATATTTATAGGTCAAAATGATAGATTTTTTTTAATGCCAAAAAATTCTTTAGACACTTAGCTGATGATTGATTATAAAGCTTGTTTGGCATGCTGTCCTGGAAGAGAGTCCTGAGCTCATAACATCCTCGAGCCCGGGGTTCCCTTCCGTTTGCAAGGCGAGAGGGGAGTTTGAGCTCAGGTAGATCTCGATAACTCCCCTGCTGTAGTAACTAATGAGCAGATCGTGATTGCTCTTAAGAGACAACTACTTACTAGGAGCATGTCTATGGTGCTGATTTGGATTAGTCAATTAGCCTAAGCTGCTTGTTTTTGGACGATGGGAGGAAACTGGGGAACCAACACAATCTCACGGCAATTCGTAACTTTTTTTTAGTGGCTAATTCGTACGAATTCGTACGATCTAATTCGTACAATTTAGTACGATTTGCTCATTCTCCAATAACGGTTGGGTTTAAGGGCAGGGTTAGGTGCCACGCCTCCTTTTTAAAATCGTACCATTTCGTACGACTGAACTCGTACGAATTCGTACGAATTAGCCACTAAACTGTCAAAATGTAAAATACTTACGTTTTCTCGTGAGATCAGGCTGGGGGAACCCGGGGGAAGCTCACGTGAGCACGGGCAGAACGTGTAAACTTTGCACTGAAACGTTGGCTTGCTTGGTAAGGGCTAGAACCAGTGACGTTCTTGCTGTGATGCAACAGTGCTAACCACTGGGCCACCGTGCCCATTTCCCCATTTAGACAGAATGCTTGAGCATACTTCCCGAGAGGCATTTCAAGCCATCGAGTGAAGTGACTTGCCTTAAAGGGACTTTGACTCAATCAATCCCACAATGCACTGATGTACACTCAGCAGCTAGTTAATACCCTTAATGTAGTTAGAGTTTGCAGGCCGAATGAATTTCTGTATCCGACTACAAGATGGCGACCACATCAGAATATAAGTCCGATCAAGTCCAATAAAGTAGGTTTCTAAATAAATTATAATTTAATTAAATTAACATTCGTACACATGACTAAAATCAAAATACTTTACTAATAGACAAAACTGCATTCCTTCAGTGCACTGTACACTACCTGACAAAAGTCTTGTCGTTTATCCCAGTTGTAAGAGCAACAAATAATAACTTGACTTCTAGTTGATCATTTGTTAATGTGGCAGAAGGTAGATTTTTCAGATGAATCATCTGTTGAACTGCATCCTTATCATTGCAAATACTACAGAAGACCTATTGGAACCCGCATGGACCCAAGATTCTCACAGAAATCAGTCAAGTTTGCTGAAGGAAAAATTATGGTTTGGGGTTACATTCATTATGGGGTCATGCGAGAGATCTACAGAGTGTATGGCAACATCGACAGCCTGAGGAATCAAGACATTTGGGCAAATTCTTCAGCAGGGTAGCGCTCCTCATACTTCAGCCTCCACATCAAAGTTCCTGAAAGCAAAGAAGGTCAATGTGCTCCAGGATTGGCCAGCCAAGTCACCAGATATGAACATTATTGAGCATGTCTAGGGTAAGATGAAGAAGGAGGCATTAAAGATGAATCCAAAGAATCTTGATGAACTCTGGGAGTCCTGCAAGAACGATTTCTTTGCCATTCCAGATGACTTTATTAATAAGTTATTTGAGTCATTGCAGAGATGAATGAATGCAGTCCTCCAAGCTCATGGGAATCATATACAATATTTATTCTATTTCCACTGCACCATGACTTTATATTCTATACTGTAAATTATTTCTGTTAAGTGACAAGACTTTTGTCTAAGCAAAGTCAGACCTTACTGTCCTAATTAAATAATTAAAAATCAAGGCATGATCATATTTTATTTTGGTCAAATAAGCGTAATCTAGAGGCCTTTGCCTTTCATATAAGCCACTTCTGATACCAAATGATCAACTAGAAGTCATTACTTGTTGTTCCTAAAACTTGGATCGGTGACCAGATTTTTTTCAGGTAGTGTATTAGTGGACTTATGCAGGGAACAGTGAATCAGGGTAAAGGAGTCAGGATGCTCTGTAGTATCTGCAACTGACATAGTTCCAATTTTTCCAGTGCACTTCATTTCATTTTGTCACCTTCAATCTTTGTTCGCTCTTTACAACACTAGATAGATTAGATAAATGTCAGACTTAAAGGCCAACATGTTCGCATCTCCTGGGACGTAAATGTCACCACTATCCAGCTACAGCAAATCACAGTGTTTTTGTTTTAGTTCACTAGACAATATATGAAGGACAAGTGTTCAGTACATAGATTAGAAGATGTCATTGATTCATCTGGTTAAAGATATTTTTAATGTACTATTGGGGGTAAATGTGGTTCAAAAAAGGTTACCATTCTAACACCGGGTCCAAACTACATGTGACATGCAATACAAGCTATCATTTCCGTGTTAAAATGTCTATTTATGAAAGGGTTTTTATTTCTGCAATGCCACAGCTGGGCAACAACATAAACTACAATGCCAATGATCACCTCAGGTACTGATTATGTGCTTTATTCAGTGTTATATGCTACCAATGTGAGTATGAACACCATTTTACGTGACATTTATTAGCGTGTTGCCAGTTCACCTCAGATCTTGAAAATAAAATAACTAGGGATGCACCGATCCCAATACCTGGATCGGATATCGGTTCGATACTGCATATTTTTGCTGGATCAGCTATCGGCCAGCTGGTACTGATCCAAATCCAATCTTGCGTGTGCGCTATATTCGATGTAATTTATAAACCAATAAAAGCCAGGAAGATAGCCTATTAAAAGGCACTAGAAAGTTGTCATGTAGGCCTACTATATCTGAAATGTTTTGAAGCCATTTTATAGTTTAATGTGTAGTACAGATGAATATACACGTGGTTAAATTCATGTTCAGTTCAGCGCTTCCCGCCGCTGCGCCTGTCAATCATTCTCCATTCATTCACAATTCAAACTGCGTGTCTTGTTCATGACAACTCGAAAACATTTCTCCAAGACTTGTTCCTGTTAATACAAGTAATCAGTGGAGAAATGCATTTAGTTTTGCATTAAATGGGTTCTTTTTGACCTGCAACATCATTGCTGTTTTGAAATCATGTTGCAGATTGCATTTACAACACTGGAGTAGAGAGGGTTATTACCTGCTCTTCACACACAAAGTAGGCCTACCTGAAACTTTAAATGAGAAAATGCTCAATAATACATTGGACAGATCCTCCACACACTGATTTTTCCACTTTGTGCTGCTGTTTTGGAAGTGTCTGTATACCGGAGGGCTGCGTCTCAGTGATGCAAGCGCTCCATTCATGCACCGGCTGCTCAGACGTGACATGCGCCGCTCCATAAGATATTTTTCTTACAATAAGTTTGTAAAGCCTGGCTCATTGTGGTCAAAGCAGTTGATTAAATGAATAGGCTAACAGTGAAACTGGCGCATATGGATTGTCATTTACAGAAAATTATTTAGCCTTATATAGGCTACTCTGAAACTGTGAATAATTCACTGTAATTTTAAATATTAATATTTTATTTAACAGTTTTAGTTTAAAGTTTTGAACTTCACCTCAAATATTCTTGTTTATTTTGTAGATAAGTGACCAACAAAAATACATTAAAATAACCAACAAATTATCCCAAGCGAAATTCGTATCAAAAAAATAATTTTTCAAACAAAAAATAATTTTTCCGACACGCTTTCAGTTTCTCAGTCTCACTCGCGGCGAGTTTATGCGAGGGAATTTTTAATAAGTAAAACACCTCAGAAAGTTTAGTTTAGTCTACATCAAACCTGCAGGAAAATGTCAGGCTTTCCTTAAAGGCTAGATTTTTTTATCAACGATTAGGGTATCCTAATACAGATTTCAAAGAAAAATCTTAATATTAAAAAGGAAACATAAGCTGGACCACAACAGATCATATCAATGTCATAATGAATGCTCAAATAATGTAGCTCATAGTTTACAGCAAGCATCATGTTTAGTTAGATTGTGCCATCTGTCATATACAGTAGGCCTATAGGTCTGTTATTTTTTACTAAAGAAGATATATTATTTGAGTTTAGCACCAGAAATATAGAAACTGTAATATGTTACTTAAAAACAGTACCGGGATCGGATCTGTATCAGTTGATTTTGGTATCGAGATCGGATCGATTTAAAAAAAAAAATAGTATCGGTGCATCCCTAAAAATAACTAGCAAACGTTTTGAAAATGAAAGTTTGAAATGAAACCAACAACACCAGTCACTCTGTAGCCAGATACTTTAAATACTGAAGAATGCAATGTTAATGACTGCAGTGGCTGGTATTAAAATGTTTCTGTCATGTCGAAACAGACAAATTGCTTGTCGCTGGAATCTTTTCGTGTTGTGTGTAGTAAAAGACACTGCGTTTCAGTTAATACTGAAAGAGTCCTTCAAGTATGAATGTTATTAGCTGTGTGTACATCAAGTGAATGGTTTGTCAAAGAAATCCAGGCATGGCTTTGGTCACCTGTGCACATCAGCAGCGTATATTTTTCAGCACGGCCAAATCCTGTTGCTTCTTGGTTTTGAAGAGCATCACAAAGTTATAAGGGGAAATAACGCCTTGTCCGTGTTCATTGGTCTGTCCCATGACTATGTAGTTGAGCCCTAAATAATCAAAACAAACACAACATTACAAAATAGCCCAATACAAATAGCATATACACCTTTTGACATGTGGCATTAAGAGTTTGACAATTAATCAACAGATTCCTTCAAAAAGGTTTAGTCGTTTTGGAATAAAACAAAATCCCTTATGAAGTAAACTGCAGTAAGGGTTGCCAGGTTTTAAATATGCCACTTCCGCATTTCCACACCTCCGGTTTCCCCCACAGTCCAAAGACAAGCGCTATAAGTGGATTGGATAAGCTAAATTAGCCATAGTGTATGAGTGCGTGTGAATGCGACAGTGTATGGTTGTTTCCCAGTACTGGGTTGCAGCTGAAAGGGCATTCGCTGCGTCAAAAACTATAGAATACATAAGACATGTCACTCGTATCTTTTTGAATGGGGAAGAGTGTAACGGTCAATATGGCGAATAAACCCTGCCTACTAGTACAGGAGCCAATCATCAATTGCTATATGGCGAATAAAGTCCGCCTTCTAGTCCAGGAGCCAATCATCTATTGCTATAGACTGACAATACTCTGGAGGAAGGGTTCGGATTAGACGTGAGTTTCTGCAGATTTTATGTGATTTGGATGTTTAGAAATGAAACTAAAGACAAAGTTGTTGTTTAATATTATTGGTGATTCCTAAAATAAAACTCAATGGTAAGCTTGGCAAGCAGTTTTGGAGAATTTGATGTTTCCCCATTCAAACAGAATGCCAAGCATACTTCCTGAGAGGCGTTTCAAAGATGGGCACCGAGTGAAATGACTTGCCTTAAAGGGACTTCAGCTGCGTAAAACTTATGCCAAAATAGTTGGTGGTTCATTCCGAGGTGGCGACCCCTGATAAGGGACTAAGCCTAATGAAAATGAATGAATAAATATTAAATAATATTTTAATATTATTAAAATATCAATATTTTAAAGTTGTAATCATTGGACTTTCTTCAACTTTTTAGGTGTCTACTTGGCAACTGTCCTGGAGAGTCCTGCCAATATGTAAACATCTGTGCACAGTCTCTCCATTAGAGCTCCTGCACCTCACAAAAGTGTGCTTACTCCATCCTTAATCACTTTTTATCATTGGCAGGATTTATATTCAGTAGTCTAAAATATTTTTAGATAGAACCATTTCAGATAAATAGAATCGAAATAATATGTCAAACCTTTAAGAGGAATGAAAAGCAGACTTGGCAACCCTGACAGCAGTGTGCGCTTAATTTTCAGGTCAAACTCATGTTTATAATATGACAGTATTTTGCCAGTATCTTCTCATAGTATATTTCTAGTGGTTTACTCCCATTACAATGCTGGTCAATGCATTTGTTAGCTGTGCCTTGTTCAAAATAAAATGAAGTTCTTGTTTACACCCTTATTTTAATACTTCAAATTAAAAAATCTTTTCTAAAGACTTCTAATGATTCATAAAGACTCATATCTAAAGATTCATAAAGTGTAAGCTGCACTTAAGTCAATGACACACACAAATAGGCATGGGACGATATCTGTTTTCAAGGTATACCTTTGTTTGGAAAAGTCAAGGTTTTAAAACAGCTAACATTTTCTGCTATACCATTATAACTGCTATGCCGTTTTAAATGGTAAGAAATCTGTGTTTTTCATTGCAGTGTTTCCCCTACCATAATATTAGGGGGCGTCCCGCCCTGCCAACGGCTTTTTCCACCAGATTTTTATACAAGGTCATCATACCGTCAGAATCATATACTGTACCCCCCCCATGCCTACACACAAACACACATACACACAATCAATGCTAAGCAGTTCAGTCAAAGACAGAGAGTTCAAAAGCAGAAGCAGCATTAAAGGTTTAATTAACCCTAAAATGAAAATTCTGTTAGCAATTACTCACTCTGAGGCAGTCACAAGGCTACACAATTACATGCTTTCTATTTAGGATTTTCCATAATAAAAACATTTTTGTCTGGGTAATTTTGAACCTTCAGTTTGAGTGGGCTAGTGCCACCCAGACAAAAATGCTTTTATTATTGAAAATCCTGAATAGAAAGCATGTAATTAATGTAGGGAGAATTATGAATGAAATGTAATATTGATGATTGTACAACAGTTGTCTGGTTCTCGAATTTGATTGGCTTATAGCCATGAGATATTCTGCAATATCAGAACTCGCTCAGCCTCCTCACCATTCTATATTACTCTGCTCACATAGACAGCAGATCAATAAACTCACTACAGTTTGACAAATATCGCAGCTGTTGGACAACATAATGTACTTTTGAGGCTGTTTTAGGCACGATTGTGGTTGTTTAGATTGCAACTATGCAGTTTATTTTCAAGGATAGTGTCTATTTAAATATTTATAATTTCTGAGATACAGCGAGTCATCGGCCATCAGCCTGTCATACTGAGCAGAGCAAAGACAGTAAACGTTGCGCCACAAGTTGACAACAGAGACCTCCTAATAAGCCCTTAGAGGAGAAGAGATCGCCATATTTTTTTAAAATACAGCTGAACAACTAAACGATCACCTGTTTTGTCATCAATTAAGATATTACATTAGAGAATCATTCAAATACTAGCTCTAAAATGACGTTGGTGAATTAGTAAAGGCTATATAAGGTGGGGCAAGACCATTAAGAGAATTAAAAACAAATAAAAGAATCTTCGGTAACACTTTATAATAACTACACACTCTGAGTCATCTATTAAGCATTAGCAAATAGTGAATTCATTATCTGTTAAGCATCAACTCTACATTCATAAACATTAGTAAGCAGGTTGTAAATGCAGTTACAAATGCTGTATTATTGACTTATAAGGAAGCGCTATGAATACTTTCCGGATGCACTGTATAACAAGTATATTTAACCAATCGTCGCTTTCTGTCATTTATTTTCTGTCTGAAATTACATGTTCTACTTGGCTGACAACTTATGTATCTGCGTACTTCTGCATGTTAATGGGAGAGCAAGGAAGAATAGAAGGCAGAACAGTATCTCCTGAACCAGAAACATCTGATTCCGTTTTCCCATTCCATAAATGCATCAAATTTTATAATATAAACATGTATAAAACAACGACAAGCTTACAAAACCGTTTTAACAATAAGTGGATGTGATCTTGTGCTTTCAAAAAGTTAGCTATTGCTAGTCTCTCTGAAATTGCCTGCCTTAGCTATGAATTATTCAATATGAACTTGCATGCTTGTTATTCCAATAACATTTTACAACACTCTTGTGAAAAAGATGATTACTTAAAAAAAGGAGTACTTTTATTGGCCATAAAATAATCTAAAGTAGTCACTGGAATGGTACCTTTTAAAAAGGTGCAAAAAATTAAGTTGCAACACAGTACTCTACACATTTGCTTTAATATAATATTACTCCAAAATATTATCTTTTGTTTATTCCCTTGCTTTTCATTTTTAAAAATTCAACCGCAAATGATTAATCTCAAACAGCTCCTCTAAAATGCCAAAAACTGTCCTGCATCCTTCGACGCAAATTCCTCCATGGCACATTTCTAGAAATTTCCCTCAAAACAAAACAGTTGCTTTTCAGAGTTTCCGAGAAATGGCTTAATATTTCGCTACTAAGTGAGCTGAGGTAAAGCATGGCACAATAAAGTCACATACCATCCATGTGGTTGAAGAAAGTTATTATTCTAGCTGTCTGTGACCCAAGGAAACCAACCGAGAGCCTCTCCTGAGTGAGCTTAAGTTTCACACCCGTGACGCTGAAATGGCATATCCTGCCTGAAATATCTTAGCACCATAAGTGGAGCCAAAAGACTTTTTTGGGGGGGGATGAAATTTGCAAACTATCACCTTCATCTACCTCAATCAACTTTAAACATCTGCTGTACTCACCAGCTGAGATGGTTTCAATTAACCCTCAAGCATATTAGAACTGGCAGCTTAATTCATGCCTAGTGGACAAATTTGGGCACGAACGTCTCAGGTGTGATTTTTATTTTTATTTTTACCAAATATCATATAACTGTTCATCTATGAACAAATAAAAACTAGTAATTTATGTATTTTTTAAATGTCTTTTTATTTATTTACCTCCAAATGTACTAATAAAAATGCTTTTAAATTCAGTATTGGCCATTCATTTCCTATTGGACAAATTATGATTTAAATTATGATTTACAATTCACACAGGCTCACCAAAATTAGACAATAAAAGATTGGAAAAACGTTGCCTGGTCTGATGAGTCTCGATTTCTGCTACAACATTCAGATGGTAGGGTCAGAATTTGGCATCAATAGTATGAAAGCATGGATCCATCCGGCCTTGTATCAACGGTTCAAGATGGAGGTGTAATGGTGAGGGGATATTTTCTTGGCACACTTTAAGCCCATTAGTACCAATTGAGCATTGTGTCAACACCACAGCTTCCCTGAGTATTGTTCTACCATGTCCATCCCTTTATGACCACAATCTTGTGATGGCTACTTCCAGTAGGATAATGCACCATGTCATAAAGCATGAATCATCTCAGACTGGTTTCTTGAACATGACAATGAGTTCATTGAACTCAAATGGCCTCCACAGTCACCAGACCTCAATCCAATAGAGCACATTTGGGATGTGGTGGAACGGGAGATTTGCATCATAGATGTGCAGCCGACAAATCTGCAGCAACTGCGTGATGCTTTCATGTCAATATGGATGTAAATTTCTAGAGAATACTCCCAGTACCTTATTAAACCTATGCCATGAAGGATTAAGGCAGTTCTGAAAGCAAAAGGGGGTCCAAGTAAGTGTAATATTTTTGCTCTCGTGTGCATTTGTTCCTCTGTGTTCTGTTGTTCGGTTTAGTATAGTTTAGTATTTTTATGTATTGTATTTTATATATATTATTATTGTATTGGTTTTCTTTTCTATATGTTGTAGTTTAGTAAAATGCAAAAAGCACATAAATAAATGCTTATTTTGCCCCAAAATATCCTCTGGTATGGGAAATATCACCTAAAATGATTAACCTAGGTATTTTTAGAGATGGATCAGTGTAAAGATACTCACCTCTTCTGACCAGCGGGCATTGTTTGCAGAGGACTGTGACTTTAGTGCTCATGGTTTTCCCAGCTTGTTGGATGGCTAAATTTCCTTCTTTATAAAGGTGCATGATGGAAAAAGTGGCAAGAACGCTTTGCTCCCTCATGGCTGCTGAGATAAGAGTGGCCGTAATCACTGAGGAAGGAGAAAGAAGAAAAAAAAAAGGCAAATTCACAGTATCATGGTTTCTTTTTGGCATAAAACTGCATGTTCATGGTTATGTATGAAGTATGTATAGTCTTGCTCTGTGCGCTTCTGCTGTTTTCACTGTGCTCAGCAGCTTTACTGCCGCTGCAATTAAAATAAAGGAGCTGAGTCTCAGTATCGGCCTGAACACATTTTCCATCTATGAGCATTATTAAAACAGAAACAGCGACTGAGAGGTTTAGTTAACTTTTAAAGGGGACCTATTATGCCCCTTTTTACATTTTCTCTGATGTCCCTAGAGTGTGTATGTGAAGTTTCAGCTCAAAATATCCCTCAAATAATGTTTTAAAACTCTTTGAAACTGCCCCTTTTAGGCTATGATCCTAATTGTAATGCAAATGAGATTGTGCTCCCAGGCCTCTTTTCAAAAGAGGGTGGATCTACAAATGCCTATGTGTCAGCATAGTGGCAGATTCAAAAACAAGACTAACATCCTATGCAACTGAGGAAGAGATCATCACTAATGGGGCTTTCTCTCTCTTATGACACATACAAAAAGAGAAAGTCAATCAAAGTGTTTCTACAGACTGTTTATATGAAGTGTCATTATAAAAAAAATGATTACATTTTTATCATTATTAGCTGGTTATATTGAATTTACAGACTATTGCCCCACAACTGTGTTTAAACCCCTTATAAAAGTGATTTTTGCATAATAGGTACCCTTTAAATGTAACCGCATTAGCAAACAGTGCAATATTTGCATGAATTACATCATTTTAGGCGTTACGTTTCTTGAACGTTTAAGCGCAGGTTGTCAGATTGACGTGAGTGTGCCTGACTATCAAGCCCCAAAGGCTGATTTAAGGCTCATTTGAACCGTTTTCTATAAAAGCAACGTCATGCGATAGAAGGAATATTTTCCATACTAAAAGGAGTTTTTGTCTTAACCAACACCTGAAATTTATATTTCTCACAGATGAACAACAGAATAAACTGACAATAATCACTTCAGATAAACCTCATGCGCTTTATTCAGTGTTAAATGCTAATAATGTGAGTTTAAGTGCCATTTTACGTGCCATTTATTACTACTGAAAGAAGCAGCTGATAAATAATAAAATAAACCGTTTGAAATTGAATTTTAGAACTGTGACTCAGTGCAAACCAACACAAATCAGTGATTCAGAATGTACATTTAATAATGTTAAAAAGCTTTAATATGTATTAATTAGATTGTAAATCTTACCATTTCGTTGGAGTGCAGTGAGTGCACTATTGTGCTCACATGAATGGCTGTATTTAAATTTCTGTCGTGTTTCGTCTGGGGCAAACAGACCAATTGCTTATCACTGCAAATCTCATCACGTAGCATGATGTCAGGACACAGGGTTACAATGTAACCTGCTCACCTAATGTTTACATTCGTAATATTTATATTGTTTGCTAATTAATAATCACCTTATGTGGAACTCTAAATCTGCGTTTTATTTTGGAGGCTGTTACTGTCCACCAGAGGTCCCATTTTGGTTGCGGATACATGCTTTGAGAGCCTTCATGACTGAATGAATGGAATATAATTGGTTAAAATGGCATTGGGTGGGTTAAAAGAGCCAAAACAAAGACAGTGTTCCGGCACGTAACGCACATTTTCAAAGATCTGCCCTCAGCATTGTTTTTTAGATAAACAAGAATGTTCACTTAACGTTTCTTAAATATCTGCAAACATATTATGGTATTTGGTAATTTGGTGATGGTTGTTTTACTTAATTTTTTTTTTTAATTCTTAAGAAATTTCTGAAGAAAATTTCACTTTCTTCAGAATTATATAAAAAAAATCGAATTATTTAAACTAAATTTTTGATAAGCAATTAAGTTACATTATTAAGTTGTTAAATTATTGTCATTATATTACAGATACAATAAAGAAATAAATAAGTATAAAGTGATACCAATATTCATCTTCAAAAGTCATTTTGATAAAAAGTGAATGAACTTCGTTTTCAGAATCGGGTATTTCATTGCTATTTTATTGCTTTTATTTCATTCATGTCTTAATAAAAGCACTAAACATGTGAAAAATGCAGGAATATTCATGCCTAGAGCTGCAAAATCAAAGAAATTCCAAGAAATCCTGCAGTTAATCGAGTCTGCGGAAAGCAAAAACACACTTACAATCAAACAACCACCACTTACCAAAGTTACTCGAGCAGTAATGACTTTCAATTGTTCCAGTCCTTTTACATTTCTGCTTGCAAAGTTCTTCTGAATATGTAAGAGCTTTTGTTGGAAAAGAGGTAGAAGGATCAGTTTCGACAATAACTCACTAGAACAGAGTATAAAACACACACATTTATTTCCGTCAAAGCACTTTTGTAACAAAATAGAAGCACATTAGTCTTCCCATGTGACCCGACTAATGGCTTCCATATGAAGCAAACACAATAAATCTTCGATACATTCCAATGTCATTACCTACACGCGTTTATTCTCATAATGTACAGCAGTTTTACACCGTGCCGCTACTTGCATTTTTCATGTGAATGAATCCTGGTGGACTGACCTGCGGGTGGTGTGCTGGGTGATATGGTGCCCGCGGGGGTCAGAGGGGCGCTGGCTGTGCTGGGACTCCTCCATTTAAAGCGGTAATGGCCGATGAATCCATCAGCAGTCAGACTCAGGTCGGAGAGAAACGTTATGAGGAGATGATGGCCGTCTGAATAAATTGGCCTAGGAGAGCAAATAAATAAATGATGTTGACCATATATCCTTTCAAAATACCTCTGTACGGTAAAGCTTTATTGACCGAGCGGACACACTTTATTAATCAAAAAGGCAGTTTGTAAGTGCACTTTAAAGAAGAAATCGCACGGACAATTAAACACGGGCTTATTACACAAACCAAGTCTGTATTAAAAGTCTAAACGTAAACATTTATTAGGGTTAATGGGGGGAATGCAGTAATGTAGCATCAACCACTGAAAAAAACATTTTAAATGAATATACCCTTACACACACACACACACACACACACACACACTTTTTTTAAATGTATTTTTTGGAAATAGGCTTATTTTACAACTCTTCTAGAGTTAAACAGTTCAGTTTTACCATTTTTGATGATCAGGCCCGGCTCCAGGTTGGAACTTAGGGTGGACCAAGAGACCAAAAAACAAAAAAAAAATTATATATATATATTTATATATATATATATATATATATATATATATATATATATATATATATATATATATATATATATATATATATATAACTATTATTTTAAAGGTAATAAAATAATTAATAGGCTTTTAAAAGTAATGTATTTAACTTTGTAAATGTTTTATGTCATTTTAATAAAAGCAAACTAACTTTTATTTTACAACTATTATTTGTACTGCAGACTATATTTATCTCAGTGTTTGCTTGCTTGAATGATGTTTGCCAAGTTTTGCATGAAAACTCGAAATGCTCGATCTTGCAGATTCGCACTTTATAACATCAGAAAGGTCCGACCCTTCATATCTGAACATGCAGCTCAACTCATTGTTCAAGCTCTTGTTCTCTCCAAACTGGACTATTGCAACTCTCTACTAGCCGGACTTCCAGCTAATTCTATCAAACCTCTTCAGCTCCTTCAGAACGCAGCAGCACGAGTGGTCTTTGATGAACCCAAAAGAGCACATGTCATTCCGCTACTCACCCGTTTGCACTGGCTGCCAGTTGCTGCTCACAACAAATTCAAAGCTCTGATGTTTGCTTACAAAGCGACCTCTGGCTTTGCTCCTTCGTATCTGCTCTCACTTCTGCAGATTTATGTGCCCTCCAGAAACTTGCGTTCTGTGAATGAACGTCGCCTCGTTGTTCCATCCCAAAGAGGGAAGAAATCACTTTCCCGAACTCTCGCATTCAATCTGCCCAGTTGGTGGAATGAACTCCCTAACTGCATCAGAACAGCAGAGTCACTTGCTGTCTTCAAGAAACGACTAAAAACTCAACTGTTTAGTCTCCACTTTCCTTCCTAATCTTAACTGCCTCTCTGGCTATACCACTAACTGTACTCTCTCTTTCTTTAAAAAAATAAAAATAAATAAATAAATACATTTACTAAAGCTTTGCTTCTTAGACTTTACACACCTGAAACTTGTCTATAGCACTTGTTCACTGCTGCTCTTATAGTTGTGTAAATTGCGCATTGTGCAATCAAAGTATTTCATTTAGCTTTTCTTTACAAAAAAAGTGGCGCAGTGGGTAGCACATTTGCCTCACAGCATTAAATATTTTAATACTGATTTCATTAGTGTCATGTGATCTTAGCAGTTATAGCAAGTAGACTGTTTGGCTAAAAAGTTGCAAAGCTGTAAATTGTTACTGTCAATTCAGTTACAATTTAGTAACTACCCATAAGGATTTTTCTTGCTATGATTTATTGTGATTTCTACACATTACCAAATTCATAACAGAGTTGACAAAAAAAAAAAAAAAAAAAAAACGCTTTATTCCCTAACATTAAAACATTTAATCATTTATGTTTGGCAAAAGCTGGATTATAAATTAAATATGCTTTCAATGAGATACTGGAAATAATTGCTGTTTTTATTCTTTAACTTTTTGAAATGTCAAATATACAAGTAATAGAATCACCCATACTGCTATTAATGCATATAATAATCTTTACAATAACTGTAACTAGTGTTGTCACTATACTGGATTTTACCATTTTGAGATGATACCTTCAGAAAATATCAACATTCCATACCATTATCTATAATATTATTATTCATTATTATTTAATGCACCAGAGCCAAAATGGACATTAATATTTTTAATAACTAATATAAACAAACTTTTGAATAGCACATCTTTGCATATTAGCCTACTTGTTAGTGGTAGATAGCTGTTACATTATCATTTATAGCATATCAAAAACATTATTTTGCATGTTTTAATCGACACATATGGCGTTTAGAGTTCTTTATCATGGCGATCTATGTGTGTGCATCGACCTGCTCTTTGAAACATTTTGAAATCTTAATATTTATTCAATATTCATTATTAAATCCTGAATTTTCAGTATTGGATTACACTAATGCTAAGCACAACGGTGAACAGTAACAGTTTAAGACATCTTGTGTTTATGATTTTGACATTTTTCCCTTGTCAGTTATAAAGTCCAATAACTGAGAAGATCACATATGATAATTTGAGAGATTTAAAGGGAAAAAAGGACAACACGTCAATCGACAGCACGTTATAGAGCTTTCGTATTTAATTAATCGAATCAGTGATATTGAAATGAGTTCAGTTATTAACTCTCGATATTGTTTATACTGGTGAGGGACACGCAGCAGCGCGCGTCAAGAGAAGAGAGCGCGTTTAGAGAGAGCAAAGCAAAAGCAAGATTATGTGTAGAATTGTATAGAAATATTGATCTTTTTTGACACAAACTGCAACAAAGTGCTTTGCACACGTGTTTGAGTTTTGTATGTTGCACTTTGCACAAACTTCACTACTGAAACTGTGTGATTTGTCAGATTCTGTGTGTCATTAGTGAACTTAATATTTGCCCTTTCCGTGATAAAAATGGTATAATGTTTAAGCCGGCCCAGTTGCATCTTCCGATTATCCCACTCAGTGCTGCTGAAGTGTTTGTGTTCTTTAAGACTTTCTATTTTATGAATTAGGCTACGACTGCATGCAATTATATAAAAGGGAAGTGTGTGTTTGGTAATGCATGCTCAGACGCATGATGCGCACTGAAATCTGCGCTCGCTGAATTAGGTTCTGTTTCATCTAATGCAGCTTGAATGGTTTAAAATTATTAAAACGGAATAAGTTAATCAAGATTGTAAATGAGCCTGGCTTGCCAAAAAATGTTTTTTAAGCTCACGGTCACATTGTATGCTGCTTTCTCAGTTATGAAACAAGATGTAATCAAATTAAATGATTTATGCTAAGCTAAGCTAAGCTAAGCTAAAATTGTTTCCACCAGGCCCAGAAACCAGCTGAATGGTAAAAAAATGGTAAAACTCAACTCTACATGACTTGTAATATTGACCTAAAGTAGGAGATCAAATGAACGATGTTGAATTGGAATGGACATATCCTTTCAAAATACCTCTGTAATGTAAAGCCTTATCGACCACACGGACACGCTTTATTAGTCAAAAAGGTGGTTTGTAATTGCACCTTAAAGAAGAAACTGCATGGCTTATTAAACGCGGGCTTATTACACAAACCAACTCTGTATGGGGGTTGGGGGGTGGGCAATAATGTAGCATCAACCACTGAAAAATACAATTCGGTCTGAATATAATCTACACACACACACACACACACACACACACACACACACACACACACACACACACACACACACACACACACACACACACCGTTTTTTATTTATTTTTCAGAAATAGGCTCATTTTACAATTCCTCTAAAGTTAAAAAGTTTAGTTTTACCATTTTAAAATCCATTCAGCCAATCTCTGGGTCTTGCTGGAGTGCTTTTAGCTTAGCTTACCATAAATCATTGAATCGGATTAGACTATTAGCATCTTGTTCAAAAATTTTTTTAAAGAGTTTTGATAAATTTCCTTTTCTCTAATTACATTAATGTGTACCAAAACCAACATAAAATTGTTATTTTCAAGGCTAATATGAGTTAGCCTTGAAAATAGGCTAACTATTTAGCATATATTAGGCTAGCCTATGTTTATTTTCATTATTATTATTATTTTTTTTGTAAAATGAATAAATTGGCCTAGGAGATCAAATAAATAAATGATGTACGGAATGGAAATATATCCTTTCAAAATACCTCTGTAAAGTAAAGCTTTATCGACTGCGCGGATACGCTTTATTAATCAAAAAGATGGTTTGTAAGTGCACCTTAAAGAAGAAACTGGTATGATAATAAAGAAACTTTACTGCAGCAGACACAATGATTATACACAAAACTGTTACCTAGTTACAGTTACCTAGCTGGGGATTTTTTTCAGGCGCTGCGTAATATTGTTGTGCCTGCTGCAACCATGGTCCAGTAGCAAAGTTCCTTTACTATTATGCCAGAATGAGAGCATAGTTTTTTTTAGACATATTGACCTAGAAAATGGCAACATTTAGTTTTGCATCAGTCTTAATGTAACTACAGAAGAGCCAAGATTTAAATAGAAAAAATTATCTGAACTCTCTGGTCTAATCCGATTCAGTGATTTATGCTAAACTAAGCTGAAAGTGCTCCCACCAGACCCAGAGATTGGCTGAATGGATTCAAAAATGGTAAAACTCAACTGTTTATCTATAGGAGACTTGTAAAATGAGCCTATATCCAAAAACAAGTGGAGTGCTCATTCATTCCTTCATTTTCATTTCGGCTAAGTCCTATTAACAGGAGTCGCCACAGCGGAACGATTCACCAACTTATCCAGCATATGTTTTACACAGCGGTTGCCTTTCCAGCTGCAACCCATCACTGGGAAACACCCATACACTCTCATTCACAAACATAAACTACGGACAATTTAGCTTATTCAATTCACCTATAGTGCATGCTTTGGACTAGGGGAAACCGGAGCACCCACAGGAAACCCATGCCAACACGGGAGAACATGCAAACTACACACAGAAATGCCAACTAACCCAGCCAAGGCTTGAACCAGCAACTTTCTTGCTGCACCACGTAAGCCAAGTATGTTAGGTTAATTAAGCAAGTTATTGGACAACAGTGTTTTGTTCTGTAACCAATCAAATAATGTATATATTTCTTAATAGGGTTAATAGTATTGACATTAAAATTTGTCTTAAAAATTGTAAAAACAGCTTTTATTCCAGCCAAGCTACAAGAAACAAGGATTTCAGCAAATATAGTGAAAATAAACATCAATTGGGAAATATTTGATTAAGAATAAAAATTTGTGTGTGTGTATTCATTCAATTATTTTCTTTTTGGCTTAGTCCCTTTATTAATCAGGCGTTGCCACAGCGGAATGAACCGCCAACTTATCCAGCATATGTTTTACGCAGCGGATGCCCTTCCAGCTGCAACCATCACTAGGAAACAGAAACACCCACACACACACTACAGACAACTTAGCTTACTCAATTCACTTATATCTCATGTCTTTGGACTTGTGGGGGAAACCGGAGCACCCGGAGGAAACCCACGCCAACACGGGAGAACATGCAAACTCCACACAGAAACACCAACCGACCCAGCCGAGGCTCGAACAAACAACATTCTTGCTGTAAGGCAATTGTATTAGCCACTGCGCTTTCGTGACCCTGGTGTGTGTATATATTGCGGAACCAACATCACTACTTGCTATACACTTTTATACACATATACACTTATTTAACAACACACTTTACATGCCAATTTGCACATAACAGCTGCACATATAACATTGTATATTGTAATAAACACGTACATACACTTGTCAGTTTGTATATTTGCACTCACTACTTACTTCTATTTTTTTTTAAATATATTTACTGTTATCCTGTTGCACTGTAGAAGCTCTGTCACGAAAACAAGTTCCTCGTATGTGTGAACATACCTGGCAATAAAGCTCTTTCTGATTCTGATATCAGTTTTAACAATATATATTTTAAAATAGATTTTAAAATACATGTTCAGTTTTTTTTCAGTTCAGAGTTACTGAAAGAAAAAAATAATTGAGTGTTACAAATTAGCTATAATACATGTCTTCTTTGCTGTAAATTTTCATTTCTATGGATTAATCCTATGTTGTCCTGCTAGTCGTATGGGTATTTTTCTGGGAATAGCCAACAATGCTTTGTATTGTCATAATTATACATTTTTATATTATGCCAAATAAATCATTTAATCAAATTAAATCATCAGATTTCTTTGAACCCAAATTCCACATTTCTAAAATAATTGTATCTCTGCTAAATATTGTAACCAGGGGCGGATTGGCCATCTGGCAATTCTGGCAAATGCCAGAAGGGCTGGACCATTTTTTAAATGTGGGCTGGTCCGTTTTTTTAATTTTTTAATTTTTTTCAAAATATGTGTTGTTTTTACATGCAGGCAGCTTTTATCTCTTGCAAGGTGTGAATATGATGATGATGATGATGATGATGATAATAGTAATAATAATAATAAATGTTAAGCATTTGGCCCAATTGGCGAAAGCCAGCTGGTTTCGAGATGGGCCGACACAATTTGAGGTTATGAGGACGTAATCAAAATCTTGCAAGAATGTCAAACAAACAGTAAGTGCAACACAAGCTAATTGTCAGAGATGGACCATAAAAAAGGAAAGGCAGTGCTGAAAAGCTCAGAGAAAGCAAAAAAATGGCTCTAAAATCAGACGCTGCCTAAAGCATAAAATTAACTGAAATATTCTTGAAAGGAGCAACGCAGTGGCACAGTGGGTAGCGCTGTCACCTCACAGCAAGAAGGTCGCTAGTTGGAGCCTCAGCTGGGTCAGTTGGCATTTCTGTGTGTAGTTTGCATGTTCTTCCCTGTGATCGTGTGGGTTTCCTTCGGGTGCTCCGGTTTCCCCCACAAGTCTAAAGACATGCGCTATAGGTGAATTGGGTAAGATAAATTGTCCGTAGTGTATGTGTGTGAATGTTTGTGTATGGGTGTTTCACAGTGATAGGTTGCAGCTGAGGGGGCATACATATGCTGGATAAGTTGGCGGTTCATTCCGCTGTGGCGACCCCAGATTAATAAAGGGACCAAGCCAAAAAGAAAATGAACTAATGAAATAAATGTATGTATAAATTTGTTATAAACAGGTTCTTTTTGTTCCAGACACATACATTAAATGTTTAAATATATATTACATATGGCTGTGTTTCCCAACCTGTTCCTGGAGGCACACCAACAGAACATATTTTGGATGTCTCCCCTATATCACCCATTCACTTCAGGTATTGGAGTCTCTTTTAATGTTCTGGTGAGTTGATTCAGGTGTGTTGGATTAGGGAGAGCTTGAAAATGTGTACTGTTGGTGTGCCTTCAGGAACAGGGTTGGGAAACACTGACATATGGTACTGCATATATGATTTCACCATCTGTATACAAATATAAGTAGTGAATGTGCGTGTCTGTGGGTGGGGTTTGTTGGTGTGGCTACAGTGCCAGGGCTGAATTTTTTGTCCCAGTCCGCCCCTGATTGTAACCTAACAAACAATATACCAATAAAACAACATATTTATTCAGCTTTCAGATGATATATGTGTGTGCCATATGCCGGGTTTTGTGGTCCAGGCTCACATACTGTACATAGTAGCAATTCACTGTCCATGGTGAAAAATATAAGCTCTAGTACTGTATATTATGTAATACATTCCATTACATTTTCTAGTATAATCACATACATTTCTGTTGGGGGTCAATGTCTGTGGCACATAAACACTGAGCAGGTTGTAAATCATATATTAATGCATGCGTGATGGACTGAGGGTCTCACTTGGGTGGGCTGTCTCCGCAGAACTTGCCGATCTTACGTGTCTCATTAGTTTCTCCCCCATTAAACACAGCCACATGGTCGTAGCGGCAGTAGCTGTCTCTCTCCACATCAAACTTCTCAAACTTCAGCTCAATGATCTGCGAAGGGGAAGTTACTTTGCAATTTAAATAAGACATTTATTCATACTCGTCCTGTCAAGACGCTGTCAGCCATGCATGAAAAGCAGAGAAAGAATGAATTATCACCTGGTCTAGAGGAGCAACAATATGCCAGGAACACATTACTCCCGGTGGGTAGTCTTTATCTGGCCAGTTAGGGGTCTTTATTGTCCCAGAGGGTTTGTCTAGAAGACCCCCGCAGTACCGGTCAACTGTAATGAACAATAATCAGTTATTAGTGTTATGTAGTGTAACATTTTAAATGTGTTTGAGTAATGAAGTCAGAAACCTGTGTTTGGGGAAGCTATTCTGAAACTGCAGCTTAAAGAAACTGTCTACAATTTTTGTAATTAGGCTCATTTTCCCAGTTAATTAGAGTTAAACTATTATTTTTTAATCCATTTAGCCAATCTCCAGATATGGCAGGAGCACTTTTAGCTTAGCTTAATTCATTGAATCGGATTAGACCAGTAGCATCTTACATTGCACACTGAAAAATCGTCATAGGAATAATCAATCCCTGCGTTCATTTTGCTTGGGAACTGAAAGATTGCGTGCATTTTAGTTCAGTTACATTTAAATTTAATGAACTCTTATGTGATTAATTCTATGTATGTTGGGGGCGACCTGTGCCTCAACCTGTGCCCCAAGTGTGAACTTAATGACTTTTACGATGGGTGTGAGTCTTCTGAGTTGTCATAGCTTCCGGTCTGACGCATTCGCGTGCGTATGAATGGAAGTCTATTGGGGAGAAAAGTCCAGTGTGACCGCAGCTTAAGAGCTTGATTAGCTAGCCCAGGGGTGTCCAATTGGGGTTGGAACTAAACTTTGCAGGATACTGGCCCTCCAGGACAGAGATTGGACACCCCTGTTGTAGACCAACACAAACAGCATTCAGAAGTATAAACCAGCCTTAAGGCAATACAATGTTTAGCAGTTAATGTATATACAATGTATTAGAGACAGCAGTGCAACACACAACCGTCGTATTGCTTGTAGTAAACACACACCCTGATCTAATGCAGAGCGCAAAGGCAAACAAAGTCATTGTAACATATTGCTGGCACACACAAGCGTTCATTGAGGTTTGTAAGATTACAGTTGAACCAGATATGCGTCCATGCTTCTGTATGCTTTCATCTGTTATTTCGTGATGTCTGGAAGATATCGGCATAGGAAAAAACTATAGTCATTTATAATAAACATGTTTTTGAACCACATAGTAAAGTGTATAATGTGCACAACTCTTTGTTAATGAATGCTACAGAACACCGTAGTCTAGTAAACTTTTGTTTTGTGTTTACCTTATGAATAAAGTTGTTGCTCATGTGCTGATTTTAGGTACTTGTACATTAAGGTAAACAAAATACCCGTGAAGAAACACGACACATGAGGTACATGCTGCCAGCTAGCATTTCTGAAGTGTTTTTGTAGAGCAGCGGTGTCCAAACTCAGTCCTGGAGGGCCGGTATGCTGCAGATTTTAGTCTCAACACACCTGCAAGGATGTTTCGAGAAAGCCTAGTAAAGCTGCGGTCACACTAGAGTTTGAGCTTGTGAAATTCTGTCGTACGGCGCTGCAAAAAGGGCAGGATTAAACAATATGATTAGACATTAAAAAAGCAAGAGTTTGCTCTATATTTGAAATTTCTGTACAGAGGTCATGTTTTGATCTTCGATTGGTCTCACGCAGTCAAGTGATGCGATTTCACAGGTCAGAGTTCAGCAAGCTTGAACTTTCCAAAGCAGCGATCTGCGCAACTTGACGCATGACCTTGTGCTTCCGGTCTGACGCATTCGCGTGCGTATGAATGGAAGTCGATTGGGGAGAAAAGTCCAGTGTGACCGCAGCTTAAGAGCTTGATTAGCTAGCCCAGGGGTGTCCAATTGGGGTTGGAACTAAACTTTGCAGGATACTGGCCCTCCAGGACAGAGATTGGACACCCCTGTTGTAGACCAACACAAACAGCATTCAGAAGTATAAACCAGCCTTAAGGAAATACAATGTTTAGCAGTTAATGTATATACAATGTATTAGAGACAGCAGTGCAACACACAAGCGTCGTATTGCTTGTAGTAAACACACACCCTGATCTAATGCAGAACCCAAAGGCAAACAAAGTCATTGTAACAGATTGTTGGCACACACAAGCGTTCATTGAGGTTTGTAAGATTACAGTTGAACCAGATATGCGTCCATGCTTCTGTATGCTTTCATCTGTTATTTCGTGATGTCTGGAAGATATCGGCATGGGAAAAAACTATAGTCATTTATAATAAACATGTTTTTGAACCACATACTAAAGTGTATAATGTGCACAACTCTTTGTTAATGAATGCTACAGAACACCGTAGTCTAGTAAACTTTGGTTTTGTGTTTACCTTATGAATAAAGTTGTTGCACATGTGAAGAAACACGACACATGAGGTACATACTGCCAGCTAGCATTTTGGAAGTGTTTTTGTAGAGCAGCGGTGTCCAAACTCAGTCCAGGAGGGCCGGTGTGCTGCAGATTTTAGTCTCAACACACCTGCAAGGATGTTTCGAGAAAGCCTAGTAAAGCTGCAGTCACACTAGAGTTTGAGCTTGCTAAATTCTGTCGTACGACGCTGCGATAAGGGCAGGATTAAACAATATGATTAGACATTAAAAAAGCAAGCGATTGCTCCATATTTTAAATTTCTGTACAGAGGTCATGTTTTGATCCTCGATTGGTCTCACGCAGTCAAGTGATGCGATTTCGCAGGTCAGAGTTCAGCAAGCTTGAACTTTCCAAAGCAGTGATCAGCGCATCTTGACGCACGACCTTGCGCTTCCAGTATGACGCATTCACGTGAGAATGAATGGAAGTCTATTGGGGAGAAAAGTCCAGTGTGACCGCAGCTTAAGAGCTTGATTAGCTAGCCCAGGGGTGTCCGATTGGGGTTGGAACTAAACTTTGCAGGATACTGGCCCTCCAGGACAGAGATTGGACACCCCTGTTGTAGACCAACACAAACAGCATTCAGAAGTATAAACCAGCCTTAAGGCAATCCAATGTTTAGCAGTTAATGTATATACAATGTATTAGAGACAGCAGTGCAACACACAAGCGTCGTATTGCTTGTAGTAAACACACACCCTGACCTAATGCAGAACCCAAAGGCAAACAAAGTCATTGTAACAGATTGCTAGCACACACAAGTGTTCGTTGAGGTTCATATGATTACAGTTGAACCACTAAAGTCACCTTGAATGTTTTACCATTTTTGTTTAACAATGTTTTCTCGATTTTGAATGTCTATAGGTTGTTTTCACATGACGCGTGAGACTCAGATGGAGGGCAGGAAGTAATGCTTCTACACAGGAATTGCTATCAGAACATCAAAATATTTCTGTTTTGTTTATAATTGTTTAAATCAGCAAATATAAGAA
Organism: Danio aesculapii; assembly: GCF_903798145.1. NCBI lineage: Eukaryota > Metazoa > Chordata > Actinopteri > Cypriniformes > Danionidae > Danio > Danio aesculapii. Next base: position 7,685,648 of record NC_079436.1, on the reverse strand, counting down.
ATGCCGAACGGCTTTTATAGACTTCCAAAACTTTTTGCTCATAAAGGGATCGAAAGTTCAAGAAACTGGCTGAAAAACAGAAGAAAAGGTGACATGTAATAAACATTTATTCAATGTGTAGGCCTACAAACTGTTTTAAACGTGATAATTCATTTGACAGCAACAATAAAGGTTATAGTCAGGCCTAGCTATGTGTGTAAATATGTTAATGTGTTCTATAAAAATCAGATACAAACACTACCACACATACAATATTCAGGAGAATATAAATAACGTACCATGCCATATAATCGCTGTAATGAAATATCCGTCTTGTTTTGCAATAATCCAAGTCTTTACTGGTGTATCAGCAAATAAACAACTTTAACATGAACATCGAGATGCGCAGCAGCAATGAATGTTTGTTGATGGTAAGTTCATCGACCGAACAAAAAAGAAATGCAACCCTTGTGACAAAACCAGACGGTTATTATTGTGGAGCACTTTTCCCTCTAACAAAAATAAATAAATAGTAATGTAGATATGCATCCACGCTTTTGTATGCTTATCTGTTATTTCGTGATGTTTGGAAGATATCGGCATAGGAAAAAACTATAGTAATTTATAATAAACATGTTTTTGAACCACATATTAAAGTGTATTATGTGCACAACTCTGTTAATAAATGCTACAGAACACCACAGTATAGTAAACTGATAAACTGTAATAAATAATGTTAGCTTAAACTGTGATGTATTGTGATGGTGTATAATTATAGCGTAGAAAACTGAAGCCTATTGAATAATTTGTTCATTACTAAAGTTGTGTTGTACCACAGCAAGAATATAATTACTACAACGGTTTAATTCAAGTAACTAACTATAGTATGCTTCCAAACACTATAGTATTTAATTTCATGTAACGTAAAAGCTTATACAGTATCTACCGCGTCAATGACAGGCAAATATATTTTAGTTTAGTAGAAAACTACTAAAGAAAACCCTCTTCATGATATAGGATAATGCCCAATATATGTGGTTATTTATATCTCCCTTGAAATATGGTATAGATCACAAAAATATGGACTTTCCTCCATGTCTCCCATTCAGTTTTTTACTTTCTGCGACTCCATCTGGATTCCACGCATCAACAGAAGCACGTGATAGAAAAAAATCTATAGAGAGCTCTCTGATTTAATCTAATAAAACGTAGAGTTAATTCACCCAAAAATCTAAATTCCGCATAATTTACTCTCCCCCATTTAGTTAAAATTCTTTATGAGTTTCTTTCTTCTGTTAAACACACAAAAGGAAATAATTTGAAGAATGCTGTTGCTAGGACTTCCATAGTGAGGAAGAAATACCATGAAACTCCCAGCAGCTAGAATCTTTCCAAATATCTTGTTTTTGTGTTCAACAGAAGATAGAAACTCAAATAGGTTTTGAACGAGTGAAGTTGAGTAAATGATTATAAAATTGTAATTTCTGGGTGAACTATCCCTTTAATATGTGTTCCAAATATGCACAGAGTTCATAGAGGTTTGAAATAGTCGAAATGTGTAGTAAACAGCCTGCATATCCTATTTTTCAAAGGATTCAGATGACCTAACGTGAACAGTAAATCACAGTCAAGCTGATTTTAAGTAACAGGGAAGGGCTGCGTTCTATATTTGGCTGGTAGTCATTTGGTAGTCTTGTTACCTCTTTCATTTGGGCGGATCGCTGAGTATGCAGCAAGGAAACCACTCCCAGCTGTGTTGGCGTCCGACACCATGACCACTTGCATCTTGTTTCCATTGGTGACCAGTGCTCGGGGTTTGGCGGTACCACAAAAGCGGCCGAGACGCTGCGCGTTGATGTGGCCATCGTATACATCAACAAAGTCGTATCTGCAGAGACTATCACTCTCAAGATCCAGAACTCGGAACAAGAGGGACACGACCCTCCCCTGAGGGACCTGAAAATGGTGATTCATATAAATCGGTGGCAGATATTTGAAATCCCATTCACTGTTGCATTCTTATGCTTTTTTCTAAACTGTACAAATTATATGAATTAACTTTTTCTCTTGAGATCTTTATAAATCTGTAATTTGTTTCTTAATCCGTATCTCAAAAAAATAATCTTTGTGGAAGATTTTGTTTAGCCGCAGTACCAAACATGACCACCAAATGAAATCCAGTTTTCTTGGACTTTACAAGGGTGCCCCCTATAATTTAAGGAATATGAACTATTTTCATACTACTGACAATATTTTTGAAGTAGACATAAAATTATAAAGTAGTTTGATGGTATTTGATTTGAATTTAGCCTCTAAAAAACACTTAAAATCATAGGCGGAGCGTGTGTAAGGCTAGGGAAGGCTGGCCAGAGACCACGGAGATAGCAGCAAAGAAAAAAATGCATTGGAAACATGTAACAGGTGTAAGTCATAATATGAATGTAATTTAATGTTGATGATTAACACAACACTTTAGCTATTGTAAGTTTGTCAATCAAAATTAAAGTCACCCTCCGCACAAAAATAAAACTATCCAACCCCACAAGTTGCACTGATGAGTGCTGTTTATTACTGGAGTTCGCAGCAGCTCTGATAACCAAACCAATAGTGCTGGCCAGCCAACTATTTTGTTTTGCTGGTCAAGGACATAAGTAATAAAACGACAAATGAGTATTATATATTATTCTGGTTTAATTTGTTTTCAGCATTAAATTGGTAGTTTAATTGTAACATAGTCTAGCCTATAGTGTAGTTATCTTGTTTAGGCAATCGTTTGGAGTTTTACATTTTAAAGGTCAAATATTTATTGCTAAGTTCGGTTTTCGATTGGCCTTGTGAAAAAGACAATGATTTAATATTTTCAGGGCCGGCACGTGCAGAGGCGACCTAGGCGGCCGCCTAGGGTGGCAGAATAGAGGGTTGCGTTCGCGATGATGAATTTTTCAGCTTTATTAGTTCTGTCTTCAGAGTCACACGATCCTTCAGAAATCGCTCTTATTAAGAGTTATAAAGTTATTACTGGTAATAGTAATAAAAGCAACAAGAAGTAATAATTTCATTTGAAACTGCATACAGTAAGTAATAAATAAATATTTAATAAATAAGTATTTAACATTTTTTTAATATTTAATAAATGCCGCCTTGATGAACAGAATAATTTTAATTAGATTTTTAAATAAAAGTAATAATAACAAAAAATAAATAAACTGACCCCAAACTTCTGACCAGTAGTGTAGATCAGTGGGTGAGTTTCATAAAATAATTTAATGTGCGTGTTGAATATAATAGACGTTTGTTGATAGGCGCTGCTTTTGTTAAAACCTCTTCTTGGTCGGTCGCAAATCTTTTTAAATGCATTAAAGGGCAGCGCATATATTAGCCTTACCCTGGAGTTTGTTCACCCTCCGCCTATGTCTAAAATCATGAAAACAAAAAATGTGCATGTGGATTGCAGTGAATTGCAAATTAATACATAAATGCTCAGTAATATCTATCAAAAATTTATCACCAGGTATTTAAGCTTTTAGATTATATCTAGTTTGTCATGATTGCATTGTGTTTAGACTACAATATTATTGTTTAAAAACCACAGGTTGTAGGATGACAGTAAATGTGTTTTAATCTGTTACTCCTCCTAAAATGAATAAAACTGTGGTAAAAATGTAGTTAAAACTTAAACGTTTTTAACAATATAGCTTGTCATTGTTAGATTAGGATTTAATTGCAAAAAAAAGTGATGTAAACTAAAACATCCTGCACTGAAAAAAATTATGTCTGCAAAACTGTTGCAAACAATTTATTTGTGTTGAATTTAAACAAACAAATTAAATTTAGGAAAATTCTCCTTAATTTGTTTGTTTAAATTGAACCCAAATAAATTGTTTACAACCACTTACCGTGAAAAATTTTTGTAAATCCAAGGAATCATCTCTGAATAATTTTTTTCAGTGTGGTGGTAGCAAGGTTACAGCTAAAGCCACATTCACACGGGGCTTCAGTGTCAACGCTTCCTATTCACTTTGAATGGGTGATGTCAAGTGTTGTCAAACTGAATTGTAGATACATCTGCGCCGATTCAGTAGCGTTGCTCGCTGTAGACGTTGGGAATTTCTCAACTTTTCAAGCGCCAATGGACGCTTCAGCCAATCACAGTGCTTCCCACACATAGACTTTACTTGGGCAGGCCGCCCAGGTATATTAACGGCCGCCAAATTATATTTGGTGGTGACAAGTGAATAATACTTATATTATCATCCTTTTACACTTTTTTTGTATCCGTTCAAATCATTCGGGATCGATTAACCAGCGGAAAATGTTTTTTGCCTTTTGCTCCACGATATATCCGACCATAGTTTCTGAATATCCTAAAATGTCCGGAATGCATTTTTTGCTTTCGCTAAAGTTAAATATATAAGTTGTCATTATTTGTGTAACCCCTATCCATTTGTGCGTTTTTGCATTACCCTTTCATATCTCACTGCGTGCGCACAGCCACGAGAGAAACATTAAATGATTATTCATTTAATAAACGACTCAGATAAACTTTACTATACAAAAAATACTGCCTGCAAAATATTTGTACACCATTAGAAGCTGCTAATCAACTAATTTGCCTTATTTAAATAATCTACACTTTTTATTCTAGTAATTACTATAATTTTAAGCACTAAAAATACACTTTTTCAGTTATTTATTTCTCATTTGCTGTATTTTATTAATTTAATGATGTTAATATATTACATTCTTTATACATATCTGAAATGCTTTGGCAATACTGTAAATGTCATGCCAATAAAGCAACTTTAGAGAGAGAGAGAGAGAGAGAGAGAGAGAGAGAGAGAGAGAGAGAGAGAGAGAGAGAGAGAGAGAGAGAGAGAGAAAGCAGCCTTTACTTGTCAGTGGGTGCACACAGCTTCTAAATATCATAAAAGTAAGAGAAATAGTGGATTTCTTTTATTTCAAAAGCCTTTTTCAAATAATTTTAATGCATTGAAAAGAAAAGGTGTATAACAGTGTCATAATAAATAAAAATATTATTAAAAATCACACTATTTTTTTTTTTGTTTGCCACATGTAGTTGACCATTTATATGCTGTGGGTAAAAGCTGTGTTTCAATCCATCTACCACCGCAAGTATATTTTAAGCCTGTGGGAAGCACTGAATCAGATCGCTTAGTGCAAATACTCCAGCTCAGACGGTAGCCGATTGCGGAATAAATTCATTGGTTGACGCTGCTATGATGATCGCGTCAGCCCCAAGTTCAGACCAGCCTGATCTCACGCGAAAACGTAAGTATTTTACGTTTTGTCAGTTTAGTGGCTAATTCGTACGAGTTCAGTCGTACGAAATTGTACGATTTTAAAAAGGAGGCGTGGCACCTAACCCCGCCCCTAAACCCAACCATCATTGGGGATGAGCAAATCGTACTAAATTGTACGAATTAGATCGTACGAATTAGCCACTAAATCAAAAAGTTACGAATTGCCGTGAGATTGTGTTGGTTCAGACACACCGCAAAATCCTCAGAGTAAAATTTACTCAGTTCAGAGAATATTTGGTCCCTCTCTAAATTGAGTAAAATTTACTCAACAGCAGAGTTAAAGTTAACGAGGCAATGATGGGGTTAATTAAGTGATGATTGAGCACTGATGATGAACACCTGCTGTTAATAAGCAGAAACAGAAGAGAAGCAGCAGCAGCTTCGCTCATTGCTCACCTGCTTGACTTTATTTCTGTCAGATGTTCACAAAAGTCCATATGAGATTTATTGAGAATTAACCGTTTTAGTTATTTACATTTTACAAAAGAAAACATGTTTTTTTCCCCCTTGATGTCACCATCGTGGAGAAAAGTGGTTAATTTACTTGAGCTTCTAATGTTGATTTTTCTTTGCTTGCTATGAGTATAAAGAGAGCAAATAGGATCAGGTTGACTGATCCTGTATTGATGTTTACTCCTGATAAGAGTTACTGTATAAAAGATCATGTTTAAATGATGGTTTATCATATAAGCAACAAAATTCTGTGTTTTTCAAGAGAATGGACCTCAGCTGTGGTTTTATACATTTTTTAAAACACATTGAGCATCTGAATCACTTTAGAGACACAGATATCAATAATCAGCATATCTATCTCAACAGTGGTTAGAGATTTTTTTTTTTTTGCTGCAGTGTATGCTAAGAGAATTATACAACATTCATCCAAAGTTCCCAGCATGCACTGTAGGAAAAAAAAACTCACAATAGTTGAGAAGCATACACTGATTCTTTATGTCTGTGTGTTTTCAGTGTTTGAGATGTTCAATGTGTTTTATGATCTGATAAAAGTATTGCTGAGTTCCATGTTCTTGATACAGTGCTCCTTTTGAGATAAAACATTATTTAAACTTAATAAGTCAAAATCAATTTTACTGATTTGACCAGTGGCCAAATCACCACAGAATCAATTATCCAGAGCACAATTGCTCTTTATACAACATTTGCCACAACACACCATTTGGCAAACAAAGAGAAACTAACATTGGAAATCGAGTCAGAGTCCAAGTAAAGCAACTACTGTTCTCCAGTGGTGACAGCTTAAATCACCAAAAGTGTTGTTGTTTTGTTGTAGTTGTTGTAAAAATTTACTTGGTTAATTCTTAATAATATCACTATATGGAATTTTGTAGAGTGTGGCAGAAATAAGGCCAAACAGGTTGTTAATAAGTAAAGCTGCTGTTTGTGGAGTTGCTTAATGATGCTCTGCTAAAAGTTTGAGAGATTTGATGTGTTTTATTTCAGTTTATTTAATCTATGACTGAAGTCAGTTGTAGTTTTGTGTTTCTCTTCTCTTTTTCTGCTTATTAACAGCAGGTATTCATCATCAGTGCTCAATCATCACTTACTTAATCCCTTCATTGTCTCATTAACTTTAACTCTGCTGTTAAGTAAACCTCAGTCAATTTAGAAAGGGACCAAATATTTGCTAAACTGGGTAAATTTCATTGTGAGGATTTTGCTGTGCATGGCCTTCATCAAGCATTGACACTGAAGCCCCGTGTGAATCGGTCATAAGGTTAACAACCAAAGTATGCTGCAAAAAAAAACATTAAAATTCTTAATTCAAGAAGCACTTTTTAGACAAGAAAAAAAATATTGTATTGTTTTAAGAAATAACGGCAGCAAACTGTTTGTTTGTTTGTTTGTTTGTTTACAAGTTTCCCACAATTTCGTCATGTTGTAGGAATAGTTTTTAGAACCCACCGCTCTAGTAGTGTATGAAATACAGAATGTGGGAAAAAGATTTATAAATGACTTTTAAGAACTGATACAAATTTACAACCTTTTTGTATGATTCTTTAAAAAAATGCAATTCTGGTTTCAGGAACACCGAATCAATGAATTATCTTAGTACCAATGGAGCATAAAAAACACCCCAAATTGAAAAGATTACTTTCATAAATGTTACTAGCTTACAAATAATTTTTGACAAATATTTCTAATAAATCCTTTCTAAAAAGGGTTAATAATAGTGAAGCATGTGCTGTTACTTTTCTGTAACAAAAATGGAACAAACCACCATATAACCATGTACCTAGCAACCGCCTAGCATGCGGCAGCGAGATTATTATTTATGAAATACATCTTTACTGTTTTTTTAAATCATTTAAAGAAATATCCCACACATCTGTCCTTACTGTAATTCTCCACACACATTTGTTGTTGGGTGGATAAACACCGGGGTACCCCTGACTTCCAATCAGTCCTGTGTCTCCAGTAAAGTTCCCGCCACATGTGAAAACTGGTCTACAACAGGGGTAAAGCACAAAAATCAGTTTTCCAACACTTTATACAGATGTTTGTTAGTAAATGAGCTTTGTTACAGCATAAAGTTCATAAACAACGCAATACTGAAGTGACAGAAAGTACTTAATACGCATTTAAACATAAGGTTAATTAGCTGTAATGTTACCAACCAAACAGAATATCGATGTATTCTTCTTCACTAGCCTACATAAAAGTGACGTTTAAAATTTAATTAGCTACTTCGAGAGCCACGTGTACTAGGTTTATGCAGGCAAAGTTATTTATTTCCACATACCTTCGACGTCGTTGCGTAAAAATGACGCTGAACAGAAAGGTGCTCACGATGCTCCAGATTATAATCCTCATTGTATGAGGCGCGTTTGAACAAATGTGACATTCAGAGAAAAAGAAGTGAATTCTCCAGAGGTACTAAACTGTTGACTGACTGACTGACTGACTGCTCATGAATGTGCTGTTTGTTCTGCTGGAGCTGGAGGAAGCAGTTTCCCTAAATCACGTAAGTGAAGGCAACTCGCTCACATCCACAGTAAAAGTATTACAGTATGAATGTAGTTGAGTGTAATTTTCTGTTGTATATGAGCCTAAAAAACAGATTAGCTATGTTTAGTTTATGAAAATATAATGTATTGTGTGATATGTGTGTTATTAATTGTGTGTCTGCGAAATATGTGGTTAATTTCTGTATATACATCTACAATATGAACTAAAAACGTACTTTTAGGTACTTTTAAAGTGCATGTAATTTAGAAGCGATTGTATTTAATGTTGATTTACCTCGCTTCACCTCACACTGATGAAAGACCACTAGATGTCTACCTTGCACAAGATTTTATCTAACTTGTTGCTTTTACCCTAGTGTATTTTAATATCATTACATTACATAATCATTGACATTTTAAAACATCCATCGGTGTTTGGTTTTATTTTTAGACCGATAAACAGCTTCAAACTGGCTACATGTTAGTATTAGTAGAAATTAAAAAGTGTCATTATCATGAATTCGGGATGTTTCACCCCAAAATAAAAATTATTTCGTTTACACAGCGTGATTTAAACTTTTTTGAGTTTCTTTCTTCTCCTGAAAACAACAATGAATAGATATGCGAAAGTATGAATGGTTGATTGGACCCATCAACTTCCATTGTAGGAAAAAAAAAAAAAAGCAGCCACTAGCATTTTTTGAAATATCTTTTTGTGTTCAACAGAAGAAAGAAACTCAAAAAGCTTTTGAACAAGAGAAGGTAAGTAGGGGAGAGCAGGGACAAAAGTACCATTTTTAACTCGTAAGTGTGCTCTATCATATCAATATCAGGTGGTATTTTAAACAAGTGTAGAACAGCTTAAAAATAATTTCACTTTAAAGAAACGTTGCACGTTGTTGCTTTTGACCCCATCTTTTTTTAAGCATAAAGGTAACACACTGGTGGGTCAAAAGTAAATCAACAATATTTGCGACTTTTACTGGCTCAATTATGGAGGAGGAAACCTGCAAAAACAATTAATTCATAAATGAATATGCAAATAAATAAATAAATTAGTAAATAAATCCATAAATCCCAACATAAATAAAACAATAAATAAATAAATATGCAAATAAATGAGTAAATAAATCCATAAATCCCTGCATAAACAAAACGATAAATCAATAAATAAATATGCAAATAAATAAATACATGAGTAAATAAATCCATAAATCCCTGCATAAATAAAAGAATAAATAAATAAATACGCAAATAAATAAATCAGTAAATAAATCCATAAATCCCTGCATAAATAAAACAATAAACGAATACACAAATAAAAGAATGAATAAATAAATGAGTAAATACATCCATAAATCCTTGCATAAATAAAACAATAAGTAAATATGCAAATAAATAAATAAATAAATAAATGAGTAAACGAGTAAATAAATCCCTGCAAAAATAAAACAATAAATAAATAAATATGCAAATAAATAAATAATTAGTAAATAAATCCATAAATCCCTGCATAAATAAAACAATAACTAAATAAATATGCCAATGAATAAATAAATGAGTAAATAAATTCATAAATCCTTGCATAAATAAAACAATAAATAAATATGCAAATAAATAAATAAATTGGTAAACAATTAAATAAATCCCTGCAAAAATAAAACAATAAATAAATAAGTAGATAAATTCATAAATCCCTCCATAATTAAAACAATAAATAAATAAATGTGCAAATAAATAAATAAATTAGTAAATAATTCCATAAATCCTTGCATAAAAAAACAATACATAAATATGCAAATAAAAAAATAAATGAGTAAATAAATCAGTAAATAAATCCATAAATCCCTGCATAAAAAACAATAAATAAATAAATATGCAAATAAATAAATTAATGAGTAAATAAATCCATAAATCCCTGCATAAATAAAACAATAAATAAATAAATATGCAAATACATAAATAAGTAAATATATTCTCATTCCAAAATGGCCACCGCGTGACTCTAGTCGCTGTTTCCCAAACAGCAACAGAGCGTCGCCTCTTGGTGATTCTATGCTCTGTGACCTCAGACTAGGTGGAATAGTGCTATTTACTTATGTTTTGTTATTAAACTAAATAAAAATCTACATTATCGATGCTGTAAAAGATACAGTACCTTATGAAATAAACATTTTCAAATATTTGTTGACACATCAATCTTTCTTCAGAAGATTTGAGTGGCTGAACAACACTTCTGTGCAAATAACCCATTTATAAAACAACTAAATCTACATAAGCTTTGCATGACAAAATAGTTTTAAAACATAATATTACCTGTCTAAAAGTAATACTTCAGATATGGTGTCATCCTTCCTCAAGCATGCAAAAGTAGCTCCAATGTTGATTCAGGATTTGTTTTTATCGCGGACCTGTTCGCGTGAAAAGGGTGCTCAGATGTACAAATCTACATTTGTTGACAGACGTTTTGGGCTACTTTCGGCCTGACAATTTTTAATTGGACCTTTTTTTTAGTCCTATGCCTTACCCAGAATATAAAAAACAATATAAATACATTTAGATCATTTACTTTAATCATTACTAATGGAATGTGTAGAACCTTTAACCAGCACAACAAAACAAAGACAAACACCTACTGCACATTTAATTATTGCTTTAGAGAGTCATACCTTAGTACTCTATATTTCACTGCCTTCTCTCTATATACTCTATATTACACTGACGGTCAAAGGGGTTTGTTTTGCTATTCTCTGATAAAATGAAAACACAAAGTAGCACGAACACAATGTTCCATAACCAGATGCAAAACAGCTAGAATGCTGTTATGTTTATAGATTTTGTGAGCCAAAGTTTTCCCAGAAGAAAACTTATTGCTCCGAGGTTGTTCCTTGTAACTCAGAAGATGAGTTTGTGTGTGTGTGTGTGCGTGTGTGTGTGTGTGTGTGTGTGCGTGTGTGTGTGTGTGTGTGTGCGCGTGTGTGTGTGTTTCGTTTTAGTATCATCTTTAAACGACTTGTAAAATGATAAGTCCCAGCAAATGAGACAATCAACACATAATAAATCTACATTTTATGTAGATTAATCCTATAACAAAATTTGCATTGTTGTTGGAATCTCTTCTGAAAGTCTATATATCAGGCAAGCATTGGTTTTACAGATGACAATTCTGAAATTGCCTCACAATAAATCTCTCCACCCTCTTGGTGAAACCTATATAAAATATCTCATTTGTGATTCTCTGAATCTGAGCAGATTGAATCCCAGTGTGTCCTTCCCGGAAAGACAACAACCCTTATCAGAGAAGCAACATGTGGGAGGAATTCTCTCTTCGCCCCGAATATTACATACAGATTTGAGCAATTTCCTGCTGACCAAATGTTTGTTGATTGCCCTCTAGCATAACTTGGCCCACCGCAAAATGTGGATAAGTGATTTTTACGGCGCACTTACATGGCTTTATTTATTGTACTTGTCTCCAAGCCCTGGCACCGCCTTCCAATCGGCCTCTGGCACCACAGACAAGGGCTTCCATTTGGGCTCAAGCCATTCGCTGGATTAATATCAGGCTTAATGGAACGAGATGTGACTGTACAGCCAAGTGGGTGACATATAATTCATTAATGCAAACTGCTGGCCCAGGGGAACGCACTGACCTGGTAATATTTACTCAAGCGTAAATTAGCATCTAATGACTCCACTACAGGTATTATATGCAAAGGCGAAGCGACGTCAGGAAACGGACGGTAATCAGCTTTGAAAGGAGATCGCATTACAGTGTTTTTTAAGCAGTTTTTAAGTTTTAAGCAGATGTGGTCTCGGAATGGATATCAGAATGTCTTACACTGTAAACAATTTACATGTAAACAATTTCATCCAAATTCAAGCAACCCTCCCCCTTTTTTTTCAAGGGAGACTCGAGTTTCAAATGTGCACATGGAAGTCATGAAGGCCATTACATGGTTTGTTTTTGTACGCGAGGGTCCAAATATCACATGTCGCTTTATGCTTCTGCTGGAGTCTGTGTTATGGTGAAGCCGGGTTTTATTTCCCTGGATAGTTTGTCGGTGTGGCAGTCTTATAGAACGGTGCCCAACCCCCTGGTAAGCTGGTTTTCATTCACACTGTTATCCGAGCCCACTCCCAAAAGACACACAGTCAAACGATGCCAGACCCTGCTCAGTGTTTGATCTACAGCTTTAATTGATTGAAAACTGCGATGGCTGCCTTTGAGGGAAGCTTGGGATTGAAGGAGACACGGATTTGGATCACTTAGTCCTTCCACCAGCTGTTATCAATTCAGAGAAAAGGTCTCAAAACAATGCTGAATAAATAGCAATTGAGAACTCGGGGTTGGAAAAACTGATCAACCTTAGTGCATGTTTAGCAGCAACCATAATGTCGGTTCTTGAGTTGCACCTGTTCGGTACTGGGAATTAGTTTAATAAGCTGACTCTATGTAAAAGATAAATAAATAAATAAAAAAGAGAAGGGTTTGTGCCAAAATCTAGTGCTTCGGGATTTACTGATAATGAAATCTTCTGTATAAAAAAAGCATTTTGGGTGATATTAAAATAAAAAAAGGCAGCTGTGAGCCCATGGAAAAAAGAGGATGCTGTCTCAGTACTGTTAATAGCAAAACAACATATAAGAGCGTATCAGTCTTAGGGACATTATAAGTTGAGAAAGATATTGGTTGGTTAGTTTATAATGTTTTTTTACAATTTACAGGAACAACAATCTTTCACATTTTCAGTGACTGGTCTTGTGCCCTGTGAAATTCAATCATCCCAATAAGTATAAGCATGCTGCTTTTAAATGTCAATAGCTTCCATTTTGGTAATTGGTCTGGAACATTTGCTGTGATTTATCTGTTATACAGATCTATTATACAGTTCCAGTTAAAGTTCTGGGGTCTGTACTTTTTTAAATTAGTCATATAATAAATAATACTTTTATTCATCAAAAATGCATTAAAATTGTCAAAATTAAGGAGCAAAAAAAGTTATATTTATATTAGTTATATGTACTAGGGCTGTCAAAAGACTAATTGTGATTAATCACATGAAAAAGCTTGTGTATATATGAAGAGTTAAGGTGCAAACACCTCTAAAAGCTATCTTCTAAACTTAGCATTTTTCTCCAACTCCTGTGTTCAGTAACTTTACTTTTATAGTGACAAATAAGTTATTTACTTTGCCTTTAAGGTGAAATAACTGAACATAAACATAGGAGGCTGACAAACATGGTCATTTTAGCAGAACATTTCAGATGGCATTTAGAGGTTTTTGCATGTGAACACTTCACAAATATAAATATACACACAAATGTAAATATACACACACACGCACGCACGCATGCATGCACGCACGCACGCACGCACATATATATATATATATATATATATATATATATATATATATATATATATATATATATATATATATATATATATATATATATATATATATATATATATATGTTTGTGTGTGTGTGTGTGTATATATATATATTTATATCATGGTTGGGTCCAATCATCCGGCCTGCAATCCTCCGCAGCAACAACCTTCTTGCAAAAATACACACGGCCCGTTTACTCTAATATGTCTTAGTTTTAAAATGGCATTTTAGAACGAAAATGATCCACGTCCACTCTGGCATGTCATCTAGCATTTCTGAAAAGATCTCTCCATCCACACTATACCACTGAAAATGCACATCACATGACCACACACACACAAACACAAACTCTGTCATGCGCTGCAGCGTCTGAACTCCAGCAGTCAGCCCAAACACTGCTGCATTGCGTCTCACTTTAGTTGTTAAACGTGATATTTAATTAATCTTGTCTCTGTCTAATGATCTATCTCTTTGGTCTTTTGAATCTATCAGGTAATGTGTGACAGCGTCAGTACTGCTTCAGTCGTTCGCTTTCACGCTTGTACTTAGTAATTTTAGCGAAAAACTCGAATACTGTTGGTTGGTTCCTGTTGGTTGTGCACTTTTACCAACCAAGTTTGTCGACGTCATTATATTGACACAGATCACTATTCATGCCAGAGTCCCACAGAAAAAGTAATTGACAGGTGGTAATTTGTGTGTAACTTCTCTTTATTTGAAAAGGTAGGCAACAAATAATTAATTTGTCATGAATTAATTATTTATTTATTCATAAATAATTAATTCACCGCCGCATATGACAACGATGCCATCGTCCATCGCAATTTTCACATTAGACATCGTACGTTGCCGAATTGGTCGACATCGGCCAACCCTAATATATATTTATAAGTCTTGTCATTTATCCACGTTTTAGGAACGACAAATAAAACTTGACTTCTAGTTGATCATTTGGTATCAGAAGTGGCTTAAATGAAAGGCAAATACCTCTACATTACGCTTATTTGACCAAAATAAAATATGATCATGCAGTAAGGTCTGACTTTGCTTGGACAAAAGTCGTCATTTAACAGAAATAATGTACAGTATAGAATATAAAGTCATGGTGCAGTGGAAAAAGAAACATTCTATATGATTCCCATGAGCTTAGACGACTGCATCCATTCATCTGTGCAATGACTCAAATGGCTTATTAATAAATTCAACTGGAAGAGCAAAGAAAGCATTCTTGCAGGACTCCCGGAGTTCTTCAAAGTTCTTTGGATTCATCTTCAATGCGTCCTCCTTCATCATACCCCTAACATGCTCAATAATGTTCATGTCTGGTGACTGGGTTGGCCAATCCTGAAGCACCTTGACCTTATTTGCTTTCAGGAACTTTGATGTGGAGGCTGAAGTATGAGAAGGAGCACTATCCTGCTAAAGAATTTGCCCTCTCCTATAGTTTGTAATGTAATGGGCAGCACAAATGTCTTGATACCTCAGGCTGTTGATGTTGCCATCCACTCTGCAGATCTCTTGTATGCCCCCATACTGAATGGAACCCCAAACCATGATTTTTCCTATCAAACTTGACTGATTTCTGTGAGAATCTTGGGGTCCATGGGGTTTCCAAAAGGTCATCTGCAGCATTTGTAATGATTGGGATGCAGTTCAGTGGATGATTCATCAAAAAAAAATTTACCTTCAGCCGCTTTCTCAAATAATCAACTAGAAGTCAAGACTTTTGACAGGTAGTGTGTGTGTGTGTGTCTATGTATATGTATATGTATGTATGTGTATATATATATATATATATATATATATATATATATATATATATATATATATATATGTGAAATGTGAATGAAATATTATTATATTAAATGAAATGTGAATACTGCTATGATGAGCCACAAGGATTGCAAATCCAACTTCAACTGTGAAACTTAATTCAAGTCCCACACAGGGTAGATTAGTAAAAATACAGTGTAAAATGTGTTAAAACCCAAACATAATTTTCTCTCCACAAGGACCTACTTAATCAATACTACGGACAAGCGCAGACAGGGGGAACACTCTCCAAATGGAAAATGAATTCTGAGTCAGCCCACTGGAGATTAAAAACGGGCAGTAAATGAATAATGGAGGAAGACCGTGAAGCAAAAGAAAAAAAAAAAACACGGAAATATGTGCAGAATCATCAATATTCCTTATTGAGATTGTCTCCCAATGAAAAAACACAGCTGAGAAAACTTCTAATGGAAATGTTTTCCATTCATTTTTGTTGTCTAGTTAAGAGATCCGTACCTGAGGTTGAAAACTCTGTGATGAAAGGATTCCTCTTTCCCGGACTCATTTGTATAAAGTGTCTCAAAGTAAAAATGCTGATATCCGGCAAATCTTGAAGAAGTTGACCAAAACTAATTCAAAATCTCCTCCCCTCCGCCTTAAAACCTGACAATTGTTTACTGGTGTGCAGCTTTTAAGCAGTCATCTAAGCACAGATGACACAGCCTGCTCCAGTCTGCACAGAAGCATGACTGAACGTTTGTTTAATAGAGGTAACAGATTTGAAACATGAAGCCTATTATAATTTGAATGCTCTCATTTTTCTTCCGCAGCTTATTCAGTGAGCTCCCAGTGACTAATATAAGTCAAACAGTCATTCAAAATCGCATATTCTAATTAACTTCTGTAACATTGGTTTGCAAATATCTTAAGCCCAATGGATGGAACAGAACTCCAAGCACATGCCCTGCATCTAAATATGCTACTCAATCTCACGGCAATTCAGAACTTTTTGATTTAGTAGCTGATTTGTGTTCATTTGTATGATTTATATGATTTGCTCAAGCTCCAATGAGGGGGCTACGCCAACCTGATTTCACAGAGAAGGACATGTTCCTGGATTAACATCTATGTTGATCCTGGAACAACATTCAAATCAGTTAATCAGAATTAAGAGATACGTTTACAGTTTATGTTAAGTTTAGGCTTGCGGTTTATACACTTCTATTCTTGTTATCCAACTATTATTCCCATCTGATTTGATGTACAGACGTACAGATGTACAGTTAAGGTTGGGTTTAGGGGTAGGAACAGATATGGATTATGTTTTTGATCAAAAATCATATTGTTAATAAGAATAATAATGATAAAAATAATAATTCCTTACATTTATATAGCGCTTTTCTGGACACTCAAAGAGCTTTACACATTTTTGGGGGGAATCTCCTCATCCACCACCAGTGGGTAATATCTACCAGTACTGTGAGGGTTGGGTTTAGGGTTGGGGTAGGGGTAGGCATTAAAAAATACAATTAATTGGATAATTTAATTGATAACATAAATAATACTCAAACAACTACTGTTTTTACATTACTATGACGGTTGAGTTTAGGGTTAGGGTGGGAGTAGACGTTAATAAAAAACAATAAATGGGAAATTTAATAAATAATATAAATAATTCTTGTTAACTTCCGGCCGCAACCATATCAGATCTAGCAACAACCCCACCAGTGTGCAGCATCCACCTGGATGACGCAACGGCAGCCATACTGCACCAGACCGCACACCACACGCCAGCTGATTGGTGTAGAGGGATGACAGTAGAAAGACGTTGAGAGAGACAGAGTGATGAAGCCAATTATAATATGGGAATGGTTAGGAGGCCATGATGGACAGAGGCCATTGGGCAAATTTGGCCAGGTTGCTGGGGTAAACCCCTACTCATTTTTCGAAGGACTTCCTGGGATTTTTAATGACCACAGAGAGTCGTTAACGTCTCGTTGGAAAGACAGTAGTATAGAGTCCCCATCAATATACTGGGGCATTAGGACCCACACAGACCTGGTCTCAGAAACACCACTTCCAGCAGGAACCTGCGGTTTCCCATCCACGTACTGACTAGGCACAGCCCTGCTTATAGCTTCAGTGGACGACCATGTGAAAGTTGCAGAGAGCTAGCTGCTAGCTTTTCCAGGATTACAATGTACTTGGCAAAATCATGACATGCATGAGAGGTAGGGTAATGGGTGGGGTTTGGGGACATGCCTCCTTTAAAAATTGTATGTTTTCACATAAATTAAATAGTATGAATTTTAACAAATTAACTGCGACATGTAAAATTCCTCATGAGATTAAGTTGGAATATTCCCAATCTATATCTTTGCAATATTTCAGATTATGAAAACATGAAAATAATTGTTTCCCCTAAATTTACCAACATTGGCTCATTATGAAAACGTAGCCCAATATACAATTCAATTCAATTCACCTTTATTTGTATAACGCTTTTACAATGTAGATTGTGTCAAAGCAGCTTTACATAGAAGATCAATGTAAATTGAAACAGTTTCAGTTCATTTCAGAATCAGTTCAGTTTTCAGAGTTTTAGTTCAGTTCAGTTTAGCTCAGTTCAGGTTGGTTTAATATTCACTATTGAGAGTCCAAACACTGAAGAGCAAATCCATCGATGCGCAGCTCTACAGGTCCCAAACCATGCAAGCCAGTGGCGACAGCGGCGAGGAAAAAAATGTCACCAATTGGCAAAAGTGAAGAGTTAAAAAACCTCGAGAGAAACCAGGCTCAGTTGGGCACGACCATTTCTCCTATGGCCAAACGTCTTGTGCAGAGCTGCAGTCTAGGCGCTGGAGAAGCTGGACGTCAGCGAGACTCGTCGTTCCCCTGAGTGACACAGGAATCAGTCTCATGCTCTCCACTCCGCCATGACCACCACAACAGCTGCTTAGGATACGGCCTTGTTCAGGATTATGAAAACCTTGGGATCATTTTGTCGCTGGTCTTGGATCGAATAAGTAGCGCTGCATAGTCTCTGAGGGCCTCGGGTGGAGTATCTCCAGGTGTAAATTGAAAATAAAGAGAATAATTAGCGTAGCTGCTGTTCGTAGTGTACATAAACGAGATGCAAAAACCTGCGTGGGCCACATTCATGTATCATACCGCTAATGTATGTGTATGCTTTACTAAAAAGATAGGTAATTAATCTAGTTTTAAACTGCGATATCAGGAAGATTATTCCAGAGTTTAGGAGCCATAAATAAGAAGGCTCGACCCCCTTTACTCAACTTTGCTGTTCGAGGTACTACGAGAAACCCTGAGTTTTGAGATCTTAAAAAGCGAGTTGAATTGTAGCGAGACAGAAGGTTGGTTAGATAAACAGGAGCTAGATTATTTAAAGCTTTATTGGTAAGAAGCAATATTTTAAAATCAATATGAAACCTAACAGGCAGCCAGTGTAAGGAGGCTAAAATTGGGGTGATATGGTCATATTTTCTAGACCTGGTGAGAACTTTGGCTGCTGCATTTTGAACTAGCTGAAGTTTGTTCTGGGCAGCCAGCAAACAGAGGATTACAGTAATCCAGCCTTCTTCTTCTTCCGGCGGCGCTACGGCCCATGTAGAGCCATGGCCTCTTCCACCACTCCGCTCCAGCCTTCCCAATCCAAAGCCTGCTTTCTCCAGGCATGCACTCTTAGGGTACGTAGATCATCTTCTACATCATCTAACCACCTCTTTCGTGGCCTACCAGGACGTCTCCTTCCTTCTAGTTTTAGCTTGTATGCTCTTTTAACAGCTCTTTGTTCGAGGAGTCTCTCTAAATTGCCCAGCCATCTTATACGGTTCCTTTTTATTTCCGTGACCAGGCTTGGCTTCGCATACTTGTCTGCCACTTCTGCATTATTCCTTATCCGCCATTCACCTTGGTCACCTTGGATCTTCCTCTCCCATGCGTTAAGAAACAGTTCATCCCGAGTTCTCAATACCCACGTTTCACTGGCATACATTACCACTGGCCACAGTACTGTACGGTAGAGTCTTTCCTTACTTGCTCAGCTCAGCAGACAAGATTTAATGAGGACAGAAATCCAACCTAGAAGTCATAAAAGCATGGACTAGCTTTTCTGCATCTAAGATGGATAGCATACTTCATAACTTAGCAATATTTCTCAGATGAAAGAAGGCAGTTTTTGTCACATGGGATATATGATTTTCAAAAGTTAAATTGCTGTCTAATATAACACCCAGATCTTTTATAGTAGAGCTAACGCTAACTTTGTATGCCTCTAATTAAACATTTCTGGAGATCGCAATTTATGTAGCCCGAAGTATGTATGGCTGCATTTAGTCTTTAAAATGAAAGTTAAAGGGTGGTATGATGTCGTTCCTTTTTGGGCTTACCAGCTGACCGCTTACCTCTGTATGGAAGGCTTTTCCGTTGTTACCAGTTTGCTCAGTTAGCTCGCCATGTATGTCGGCGGACTTGAGACGCAGAGAAGAGTTGACCATGACGGGGTTCAAGTCCAGCGAAGAACGGTTCCATAAACCAGGTAAGACAAAAACAGAAGTAAAAAATAAAATAAACAAGTAAATAACAGGGTGAGAATGTGGTAAAATATGAAAATGTGGAAAAAATCTGGTGAGGGTTTTTCTTTTTCTGAATTGATTTTAAAAACTGTCAGTGAATTTATGCGAGAACAGCAGGTGAGAATGGCACTTACAAGAGAAATTTGAGATCTCAAAAAGCTTGCACAGTGGATTCGCGAAAACAAAAACTGCAAAAAAACAGCTCCTGGGATGTATTTGGTGCTTTTCAGAAATGTATATAGCGGTATGTTTTCAGAATGAGCCTAGGTTGAAATTAACAGTATTAAAGGGCTCCTATTTTACCCCTTTTACAAGACGTAAGATAAGTCTTTGGTGTCTTCAGAATGTGTCTGTAAAGTTTCACCTCAAAACACCCATCAGATCATTTATTATAGCCTCTAGATTATGCCTATATTAGACTCAGAGGACAGTGAAGCTGTTTTTGTAGCCTGTCCAAATGAGCTGGTTCTCCATACCCACCGTTCCCACGTGTAAACAGATTCAGAACTCAGTTTATAGATTACAGATTCAGTTTATCAGTCAAATATTGCAAGTAAGTTTGTTTTATATATTTGCAACGATAAGTCACACACAAATGCCATTTACAGTTCGCAGCACACACACACATTTATCCTTCCACTGTTTTTTAAAGTCTATTTGAAGCATCCTTGTATAGCCTCTATGCATCTGTGGTGATTTCAGCGGTTAGCAATTTTATTAACTTTTCTTTATTACGAACATGCACAGTTTTAAGAACGTTTTAAACTTGTAAAATTCTTGAGTTGCAGATGATCACAGAGAGCTGAACAGATCTTTTAATTGCAGGTTCTTTTAATTTCCTGCTTTGTGGATGTGTTACTGTGGAGACATGTATAACATGCCTGTCAGTCAATTCCGTAGGCTGGGAAAACCGCACTCCTACGTCACGATGCAGCGTCCAAATAGCTTCCAAAAGTTGATTTTGGATCATAGGTGCCCTTTAAATAGAAAGAAGACAAAGTCATCAGATGACTTAAGTGTGCATTCACTGTACTGGACATAAGAGGTGATAACATTATACACTGATACCATAATCATATTGACAATAAGATGGATGTAAACATGATTTTTAGAAAATTAAGCAAGAACACTTAAAATTTTTCAGAACACTTTTCAGATCCTTTAAGATATTTTATTTGTTTGTGGGGTTTTTTGGTTTTGTTTTTTGTTTTAATGAAGAATTTGCATAATATTTTGTAGTTTTTTATTGATTAATACAATTAATATGATTTCGATTAATTAATTTTAATAATCCAATAAGAAACATACTTTTTACACAAATTATTCTGTCAAATTATAATAATCTACAAATTTTACATTTTAAAGAACATATCAACATATGTTAAAGGTTCTTTATGGAACCAACACTATTAAAGGCTCTTTTAAAGGTGGCTAATTTATAAAAACGAATCTTTTAGATTTCACTAGTATAACAATGTAAGAATTTTAAAATGAGGTGCGCCCCCAAACCCAGGCCTAAGCCTAGCCATCATTGCGGGGTGGACAAATACTAAAATGTACACTCATACAAATTGAAACAAAGAAAATTCGAATTGCCTTGATATTTCATTGGAAATACAATATACTGACATTTCTTGGTGTGGATGCTGGTCCTACCTTCTACGAGAGATATAGGGTGACAAATAAACCACATGAATGTTCTCATTTTCTTGAACGAAGTTGTGTGTTTGACTAAGAACCTGTAATCTATTGTTTTTGTTTTTTCAAATCTAATCTAATATTTCTTCCAAATTTTAAAAATTGATAGTTTGGCCATTTAGAGAATTTTTGGAATCAAATGACAATTGGTCAAAAATAAATAAATACATTTTAAGTAAAATTTTTGGACACACCAATACCAAAGTTTTATCTTCAGAATACACTATCTGACAAAGGTCTTGTTGCCTATCCAAGTTTTAGGGATAACAAATAATAACTTGACTTCTAGTTGATCATTTTGTATCAGAAGTGGCTTATATGAAAGGCAAAGGCCTCTAGATTATGCTTATTTTACCAAAATAAAATATGATCATGCCTTGATTTTTAATTATTTAATTTGGACAGTAAGGTCTGACTTTGCTTTGCCAAAATCTTGTCACTTAACAGAAATACTGTACTGTGCTGTTTGACTCCCATGAGCTTGGAGGACTTCACCCAAAAATCTCTGCAATGACTCAAATAATTTATTAATAAAGTCATCTGGAATGGCAAAGAAACACTCTTGAAACACATTAGGCTTTGAAGATGAATCCAAAGAATCTTGATGAACTCATCAAGATTCTTTGGATTCATCTTCAAAGCCTACTCCTTCATCTTACCCCAGACATGCTCAATATTGTTTATATCTGGTGTCTGAGCTGGCTAATGCTGGAGCACCTTGGCTTTCTGTGCTTTCAGGAACTGAGAATGAGAAGGAGCGCTATCCTGCTGAAGAATGTGCCCTCTCTTCTGGTTTGGAATGCAATGGGCAGCACAAATGTCCTGATACCTCAGGCTGTTGATGTTGCCATCCACTCTACAGATCTTGATTTTTCCTTCACCAAAATTGACTTGTTTCTGTGAGAATCTTGGGTCCATGCGGGTTCCAATTGGTCTTCTGCAGTATTTGTGATGATTGGGATGCAGATCAACAGATGATTCATCTAAAAAATCTACCTTCTGACACTTTAACAAATGATTGACTTGAAGTCAAGTTATTATGTGTTGCTCTTACAACTGGGATCATTGACAACACTTTTGTCAGGTAGTGTAGTAGAAGCCAACATTTGGTGGAATAGTCTTGCATTTAATCCCAACAAATGAAAACTGAAAGGATTTTATCAGAACTTGATGGGACAAACCAAATACTAACATTTCACTCAAATCCATACATGATAAATTAAGCAAAACTTGGACTTTTCAAGTGATCTCTTTTTTACTCCCATAGCTGGAATGTTTTTACTCCCATAGCTGTAATTACAAATAAATTCGCTTTTACTAGGCTATGCCTGGATTTAAATATCTAAGTTGTAATGTCATTTGAAGCATCTAATTAGTCAAACTGGTAAAAAAAAAACTATAATTGAAATCATCTTGTCAAAACGCATTAAACCCTAAAAAGTTGGCAAGGATAAAGCTGCTCAACTCAGTGGAAATAATGCAACAAAATTAATTTTGTCATTTGCCGTGTTGCATGTAAACATTTGGTTCTAGTCTTTGGCTGATAATTGAGGTCAGCGAGGACTTGATGATCTCCACAAAGAAAGGAAAACAAAGTGTCTGATGAGCTGGTCTGTATGGCGAGAGGAAGTGGGTCACAGCTATATGGTCTATTGCTTCAGTAACAATCAAATGCGTAAACGACTGAATAAATACCCATTATCTGGTCACAGTTTGCCAAGTTCAGGGCTGAAGACAAAAAAAAGCGGTGACCTTTGCAGTTGCATTTACCAGCTTTCTCCCTGTTTTTTTCAGAGAAAGCTCGATATTCCTGTGATTCGCAGGCTCAGCAGTGACAAACAGAAAGCTGTTTTCATCGCCACGCCAGCCTATTGCACCCATGCGGCCCGAGTGCCTCTATATTTCAGCAGTGTCTTGAAAGCAAGCCACACAGGGAGAGTGCTTTATCCACCTCTGTCAGCTTACTGTATTGACTCGCCGCCTGGCCCTCCGGCACACTCCCTCTGTTCTCCTTCATCTTTCTCTCTTCTTCCTGTCTTCAGTTCCCTAGCCAACCTCTGCCAGTGGCTAACTGTCCAAACACTAAAACAAAACAAGGTCCTGTTGACATCCACCGCTTGAACAGATATGACAACGGCTTCTGTCTATTACAGGGCTTGAAATTATGTAGCACAGCATGCTTTGATCAATGTCTTTCAGCATTTGCGCGATGATATCAGATGATCAGACGTTATCAGATCCCTGCCGTGTCTGAAGCAGGTAATATTTGCATCATCAAAGATTGTTTTACTAGTCAACGATCGAAAACCGCTTCCCTCAAGAGTCGGATCTGTGTTCTGTTTACCGCAAATCTTTAAATGATCTCCCCTGATTTCCCAGGTACAGTGATGCAATGATTTTTCTTCAAGTGTAGTGCAGTTTCTCTGCCGACTCCTATTTCAATGAACGAATCATACCTTTCCCAGAGATTATATCATGTTCTTTTGTGAGGAAATCACATCACTATTCCAGAAAGTTAAGGTTTTGAGACCAAACAGGAGTAAGAAAGCTGGGAAATTGGTATCTGTACTTCACATCAATGACCGCAATGGATATAAGTTTTGTTTTAAAAACTTAATGTGTTATTCTTGACTTAAAGGGCACCTATTTCACCCCTTTTTCAAGATGTAATACAAGTCTTTGTGTCTCCAGAATGTGTCTGTTAAGTTTCAGCTCAAAACACCCATCAGATTATTTATTATAGCTTTCAGAAGTTTGGAATTTTCAGCTCTGTAGCTGCTTCAGATAAACAGCACAGTGACAGACATGAAGGAAGCAGCTCTCATGTAACGTTTGTGAGAAATACTACAGTAAGAATTTTACCAATCATTATTTGACATATTTGTTTTGGAGTTAATTCAAGCCTTTTTGCAAGAATGAGTCACACAATGCTGTTACAGAGTTTACACACACGCAGACACACAGTGCACACATTTAACTTTGCACTGTTTTTGCATGTAATAATAAAATAAACCACAAACCGGGATTGAAGTGTCTTCTAATATAACTGTACTGACACGCAACTGTGGTGATAAAACTGGTAAAATGGCTGTAATTCATTACAAATATGCAATGTTTAAAAACATTTTAAACTTGTAAAACTCCTTCTTGATCATGTTTGATGATGATTGATGATCTCAGAGCGCTGAACAGATATTTTAATTCCAGTTGCTTTGCACATGTCCTGTCTTGTTGATATGATTATATGCGTTACTACGGAGACATGTTAATACACGGCTGTCAGTCAAATTGATGGGCGGGGAGACAGCACTCCTATGTCATGTCGGCCTCAAAATGGGAGGGATTTGGGTCCTATTTTAACGTCAGGAAATAAAAAAAAAACACTTACTCTCTTTATATCACTCCCAATATACCTACACACAGTGCTGTCCAAACAGCTTAAAAAAGATTATTTCCATCATAGGTGCCTTTTAAATTTTTTTCAGAAAGAAAGAAAGAAAGAAAGAAAGAAAGAAAGAAAGAAAGAAAGAAAGAAAGAAAGAAAGAAAGAAAGAAAGAAAGAAAGACATTGGTTTGCATTCTGAAAATGTCTATTGAGACATTTAGTAGCAACATATGGATAAAAACAATGGTTCAAATTAACAGTGTACACTCTTATTTGACAGATAATTACATTCCTAAGTGTTCAAATGAAATGCCAACAACTGAATAAATCAGACACGTCCTGGAGTGTTGTTCATAAAGCAATATTATCCCCTAGACACAAATCAAAAAACAATGAAGCAATGGCAAAATGTGAACAAAGCTTCAACTAAATACAGACATGTTCTCTTTGTAATAGCTTTCCGCGTGTCATCAAGTGATTGTTGAAATGTAAAGCAGGATAAATGATGCATTGTTTCATGGTAAATTATACATTGTTTCTATACTTGCCTTCTAAAAATGTATGTCTTATTGACATCACAAAAGACTAATTTTGAATAGTCTTGCGGTTGTTTAATCCAGTGCTTCCCAAAGTGGGGGTCGGGACCCCCTGGGGGGTCACGGGACAATGTTAGGGGGTTGCTTGGTGAATTCAAAAAATCAAATACCTTTTATTAAACTATTATAATTACTGTATTTTATCCATAACCCACAGAAGATAAATAATTGAAAAAAAAAACAACAACATGCAAAGGAAAAGCCATCAACCTTTCAATCATTTTATTTTTTCATAGGACTGGTGTGTTTACGTTAGATTAACAACACAGCAATAGCGTCAGCTGCAGCAGATTGATTTTATAGCACCAGGTTAAACTTTCTGACATCTTTATGGCAATCGAATACATTAAAAATAAATACAGGCCACAACTAAACATTGAGGATGATATCTGATTGGCGGTTTACAAAATTAAACCAAGAATAGACTTGTACTAAAAACATTGTCACCACCAGTCTCATTAGGTAAGGTTAATAATCATTTAAACATTCTTGTGTTTATATAGGCCTATTGTTGTGTGTGCAATGTTTGTATATTTATATTTACCTGTGAGGAATTTGGAGGTTGTGAGTCACTGGCATTGTTATTTTGGGGGTCACGGTCTGAAAAATTTGGGAACCCCTGGTTTAATCCAATGTTTACCAAACCTGCACACCAACAGTACACATTTTCAACCTCTTAATCAAAGACACATGAATCAGCTCATCAGAACACTAGAAAAGACTCTAAAACCTAAAACGAATGAGTCGGATAAGGAAGACATCCAGAAATATGTACTGTTGGTGTGCCTCCCGGAACAAGCTTGGGAAACTACTGGATGGGTGTCAGTTGTTTTTTTTCATATTTAATGTTGCACTTTGAGATTTTACTTTCATAAAACTTTCATGTGTTGATAAAAGTTTATTTTATGCTCTTTTCTTTGTGTTCCTATTTTTTAAAGATCAAAAAAGCAGCAGATTACATTTAGGAAAAATGCCCAGCACTGTACATATCAATAATTTACAGCTTTTAAAGATTGTTTACAGTATTCCACAGCCTTCAACGTGCAGCCTATTATTTAATCAGCAGAAAGCTGGATGATGATTTTATTATTGGTGTTGGGTGACTGTTACGTGACTCTTTGTGGCCAATTGCCAAGTCACTCCCTTCTTAACTACAACACACCAACTCCTGCAGTAAACAAACAGCGAGCGGCGCTGTGCATCAAAGAATACCCATACATTCCCAATTCCCCACAAATCAGCTTCTGAGGATTCTTGTGCTGTACATTCATGGTGGCATATACAATAAAAAGATGAACGTCCATTTAACACTTAAAAAAAATTACATGCATAAATAAAAGAACATAGCAGAGTATCCTACTCAGTGTGTAAGTTATCAGCGGTATCCCGCAGGGTTTTGTCATGGGACCAATAGAGCTTTTCGCCCCCCAATCATTCCTCGCAACTGACACTCCTCCGTGCAGTCGCAAAGAATCAACAGCTTCTTTCACACGGAGGATGAGGAGTAGGATGCCACACATGTAGAAGAGCATGATAGAGGAAGAGCATCCGTGGATTCCGTAGTCCGAATGAAAGACGCGAAGACAACAGTAAAAAACGGAGCTGTGCATTTTTCGCAGGCTGTTTTTTCTCGCTCTCAAGGCGTGAATTCGTTCATCCAGTTCATGAATGTTGAGATTTAACGACACTTTTTGTCCCGGTGACACATAGACAAAACGCTTCTTCATGTTGCATCCTCAAGCTTCATGACAATGGATTATTCGCTGTTATTATACAGCCTTTGGGTCCCCGTTATTCTCGCTGTTGAGGGTAAGTGCAAACGCTCTTTGTTACGGAGCTACTCGGTTTTCGAGCTGCTGTTGGTCACCCCTTTTGCCAGTTTATTCACGGAAAGCTCAGAATATATAATAACAATCTATAGAAAGAGATATAGAGAGACCAGAACTTACAAGCTTGTGATTTACGGACGGCGCGGACTATTCGGGTTGGAAAACTTCGACTAGAACTTAAATGGTGCGATTTTGCATTTTATTTTAAGGCTGATACGCTTCGGCTGGATATTAAAACAGCTGCAGATGTACAATATATTGGGCGATTAAATTAAAAAAGAAAGACAAAACATTGATTTAAGGTGTTACATTTACTAGATGACTGTCTGATTTTAGTGTTCACAACAATACCATGCTTTAATATATCCGAAATTTCGTTTAATTTCTATAATTTAGATTCATTTAAAGGTCTCTTATAGTGAATTGTTTTAAAACCATGCTGTACCCAAAGCAGCGAGGTGTTTGTTTTGTGGCATGCCTATATATTGATACAGACGATGCTGTAGCCTATGTCCGTGCCTTTGTTATAAGATATAACAAACTGTAAATCACAGTTTGAATGGGTTCCTTTTGCAATTGTTGGAACACTTCTTAACACACCATCTTTAATTTACTCGCGAGCCCTCCGAGATTATCAAAACAATCTTTTCGCTTTAATCATCGTCGTATTAAAAATCCCATGTAGTTGTTAGATTTTTCAGATGTGCTTTGTGCTGCTTGTGACACATGGTTCAGAACTGCTGAAAGCCCCCTGTTGCTCTGGTGTGACACATTTCACCCTAAAGGCTTTCAAGTCACCCTGATAGTAGTGATAGCAGCATCACTTGATTGTAATTGCCACACATGCTAATTGGCTTTCATGATCGCAGCTGTCAAAGGTGAGAAAATTGTAGTCTCATCAAAGTAACAATGCATTTTCGACATTATATCCAAGTCAGTTGATGTTTTGAAAACAGCAGTGAGGTAAAAACGTGACTTGTATTGAGCCTAGGTGTGGTTTTGGGGGGAAAAGGCGATTGAAACCTTCGAGGTTTGTTGACTTTCCACTACATATTTGTAGAGAGCACTTATAAATATGTTAGTCTTAAATAACTACACAGCAGTTCGTCTTACCCTCTTGTAATGTATTCTAAACAAATTTCTGCTAGGCAAAAACAAGGCTGTTGTATACCAAAATTTGAGTCTGAAGGCAGGTTTTTGTTTGGTATCTTTAGCACATCCACATACATAGCTGGCATCAGAATAACCCTTAACTACAGTAGAGCCAGATACTCCTTCACCTTGGCCATGACTACCTCGATTCTTCATCAGTTTCACTGTCAGGATCTCAATCGATAGTGTGTGTGTGTATCTAGAGAGAGAGCGAGAGTAGGTGTTTGACTCACAGGCCTAGTTTCCGAGCAGGTTTCTTAACAGACTACATTAGTTACACTTCCAATGGAGGTCAAGTGGTGCCGAGCACCTCACGACAAGAGGAAAAAGTGTAGAGCTGCATCCAGGGTCCCTTGTGTCAATTCAGTCCATCTGTCACAACCTTCCCCAAGGCACTACGCGCTCTAAATATAAAACAAATGCTATGTGTTTTAGCCCAGTTACTGTGTCCTAAGTAGGGGTGACAGGTTTCCGCTTTTGTAATAACACACATATGTTTTTTGCATTCAACTGCTCTGCTTATATGTGCCAGATGGATGTGCTTGACCATTGCTTTTATGTCTAATCTCTTTTGCAGCATCTCACACAAAACACAGCATTAAAAATGCAGCAAATGTGTTTTATTTTTTCCACTTCACTACCTTGTCAGTGTGAATGGCCCTTAAGCATACTCTGAGCATTGTCCTCCTCACGCAACTTTCATCACACACCCTCTGTGTGTAGATAATTAGTATTTTTTTCCATGCAGACAGTCCTTGCGCAACAACACATGCGCTAGGTGAATGTTGTTAAGACAGTCTGGGACTGCGCATGTGTCAAACATGTCAATCTGCATCCTTCTGCACATCTTCAAAAGCTGCTCTGATGCAGTTGTGTGTTAAATTAAGTACCCAGGCCTTTAGAATTCCAATGGAACGACCAGCTTGATCTCACAAGGAAACGAAATTTCATGTTTTGTCACTTCAGTGGCTAATGGGTATATGTACACGCCACACAGACTTTTTAAATTCAGTCCGCCAGCCCCAGGGCTTCCGGTTAGTTGTCATCCCATACAAAATCACAGCGTTTAAGATCTGATTTCTTTTAAAAACAGCAATCTTCACTGCCTGGCTGAGATATGATATAAAGTGGGTATCAGGCCAAACAAGAAGCACTGCATTAAATTATAATTTTCCACACCATGTTTTTAAAATATGGAAATTAATTCTATCCCAGTATTTTCAATGGAATTTCTGCGCTAGCCTGTCGCTAATGACACTGCCTGCGTTTAAACGGTCGTTTGTCTCTTTTTACACTTTAAAAACCAAATAAATGCTTAAGTCTATTTAACTGATTATATTTGAATTACATTACAATGTCGATGCTGTAAAATGAACATTATAAAATTGAAAATAGTCATATAAAGCTCTAACCGGAAGGTCATCATTGGCTGAAAAACACTAGCTATGCAAATACCCCATTCGTACGAGTTCAGTCGTATGAAAATGTTCAATTTTAAAAAGGAGGTGTGGCACCAAATTCCACCCCTAAAATCAACCATCATTGGGGAATGAGCAAATCGTACTAAAATGTACGAATGAGATCGTACAAATTCATATGAATTAGCCACTAAGTCAAAAAGTTACGAATTGCCGTGAGATAGCATTGGATCGACACATACTGTACGCTAGCAATTAATACGAAGAAGTAGCATATCATGCTTATGTCGCTTTCTGCTTCACGTGGTAATGTAGGGATGGTCGATATGGCACAAATTTATTCATATACATATATATATATACATGACACTCTTTCTTTTTTGTTTTTGTTTTACATTTTATTTTACATTTCATCACTCAGAAATGGACTCATTCATATTTGATCGCGTTTCTCACTTTTTATAGAACTTCAGGGCAAATAAAATAAACGTTATATAAAATATAGAAATATAAAATACATCATATTGATTACAGGCATGGAAAATGCTGGGTTCCACACAATTTCTTTATGCTGTCCCAACACAAATCGATTAAGTTAACTTAATCGTTTTTACAAATTTAAATGGATTCAGCATAACATAATTAAGTTGTCCCCAAAACCAAAAGAATTTTGTTGTTTCAACTAATTTTCAATAAGTAGTTTAAACAAGAAGCAAAGGTTATTTTTTGAGTGGACCCATCTTAAAATATCTCTATGTAAACTGAGTATGTAACTTTCCCACAGTGCTGTTATTGAAGTTTCTGTCTGCATGCCTGTAATGGCGTGTAATATTTATCATAATTTATCATAAGGGCGTGGTAATTCTTTTTATAATTTTGTATTTCTGTTGAAAAATGTTTTTAGAATGAATTTTGTTTGGTAAAATCTTAACTTCAATAAAATTTTGTCTGTCAGTTATCTACAAAATAGACAAGAAGAACGAATAACATTTTAGGTGAAATTATTTGCGTTCAAAGCTACCTCTGCTCAGCGGCCAAAACAAATGCTTATATAATTTCTGAAAAAGTAGTACCATAAACAAACAATGCATTTTACGACACCATAATACACTCAAAAAATAACGTTTGCTGTTTGTTCAAACTACTTATTTAAAATAAGCTGAAACAACACAGTTCTTGAGGGTTTTTTTTCAGACAACTTCATTGTTTTATGTTTTTTATTGTTTTAAAATTTGTAAAAACTAATATGTTAACTTATTTCTTAGTGTTGTCCCAACACAAATCAGTTGTGTAGAACACAGCATTTTTAAAAATGTTTATAAACAATAGAGCTTATTCTATCTATACAATATATATTGTCAGGGCGACGCAGTGGAGCTGTGGGTAGCATGATCGCCTCACAGCAAGAAGGTCGCTGATTCGAGCCTCGGCTGAACCAGTTGGCATTTCTGTGTGGAGTTTGCATGTTCTCCCCATGTTCGCGTGGGTTTCTTCCAGGTGCCCCGGTTTCCCCCACAAGTCCAAAGACATGCGCTATAGGTGAATTGAGTAAGCTAAATTGTACTTGGTGTATGAGTGTGAATGAGTGTGGATGGATGTTTCCCAGTGATGGGTTGCAGCTGGAAGGGCATCCGCTGCGTAAAACATATGCTGGATAAGTTGGCGGTTCATTCTGCTGTGGCGACCCCAGATTAATAAAGGGACTAAGCCAAAAAGAAAATGAATGAAAGAATATATATTGTCATATTGCACAACCCTATGGCACTGCAGGGTGTGTTAAGTCCATTTTAGTCTAATTACAGTGTACACATTTTACACACAACAACACTACATTTGCAGTTGTAAAAACATATTATTATAAGGGCAGATTATTGAATAATTGTGCAGTTGTTGGCATAATAACATACATACATGTGTTATGGCATTGTACTTGTGACATATAAGCCCATGGATTAACAAATTAACTTAAAAGCCATGTAAAAACAAGGGAAAAGGACATAGTTGCTTCAGCAAAATTTGAGATCAGTTTTATCTCAATATTAAATGCATTAACGCTATCAGTTCGGTTTAGTTTTAGTGCACAGTTTCATTTTTTCTACAGAAATGTAGGCAGTAATGTATTTTTAATGAACCTGGGTCAGCTGTTTCATATAATTAAGCTTTTTAAAGTCAAGTGGATTCTGATTCACTAGGCTTGTTTATAATGAATAGTGAACAGTGTCATCACTGTGGTTCTAAGTAGGGCTAATGGGTTTTATTATTACAATTTTATTACAAAATAATATGTTTTAGTTCTATATAAAGTCAGTTGGATTCTGATTGCCTGTCAATGTTTGTATTGCTCATTTGTTGAAAAAAAAAAAAGGTTTCCAGTCAAAGAGTTTGATATCATCAGTCATTACCATTGTTGGGGGTAACGCATTACAAGTAATGCTAGTTACATTATAATATTACTTTTCTAAGTAATGAGTACATTTCTCTTACATTTCTACATGAGTACATGGAAGACAAGAAAAAGATTATCTGAATGCACAGTGATTTTACTTTTTAATAAGGCAAAAAACAACAATAACAATCAAATTGCTTTAAACTTTCATTTATCTGTATACTGCATGCCTCACTCTGTTCTCAGAAAGTTCTCTGAAGATAACATTGTCCTACATTCATTTTTTAATGTGTTTTTTAAGGTAAATGAAGGATATAGAGCGTGTTGCTAATTGCAGAGCTCCTCTATTAAAGAAAGGAAAGAAAAAAAACCCCTGCAAGTTCTGAAAGAGATCAATCCTCAGCCAGGTCAGAAAAAGTAACTAAAAAGTGACTCAAAAGTAATGTAATGCATTACTTATAATACAAAGTAACTAAGTAACGCAACTAGTTACTTTTTTGGGAAGTAACTCGATGTTGTAATGCATTACTTTCTAAAGTAACTTTCCCCAACACTGCTTATTATTGTTGTAGTGTTTACCCTTTCTACTGTATATAGGAATTAAAATAATTATTAAAACTATAGTTCAAGTTTAGTTATCATGCTTGGTGTAGGCATTGAATGAAAACCGGTTTCAAGGTTTACCGCGGTTTGGAAAATTCAAGGTATTAAACCGCAAAAATGTTTTGTTATACCATTTCTAAGGTGAATGTAGAGGGGTTTTTAAAGTGTTTTTTAAGTGTTGTAAGGAAATCTGTGTTTTTGAAGCTTATGAATATAGTAGAAGTCAATTTATTTTAATTATGTAGCCTGACATGTTTACTGTTCCAAAATATTATAAATGTTTCCTATAATGTAATACATTGTGTTAAATGAGGAAAAAGTTGTTGTTTTTTACTAAGACATTTGAATTTTTTTTTTTACAGCAGTAAACACAATAGCGTGAAACCGTGATATTTTTATCCAAGGTTATCAAACCATCAGAGACTTGTACCGGCACATGCCTAGCTTGGTGGGAAAGCTACTTAATTATTTACTGTTAAAGACCAAATTATTATCCCTCCTCTGACATTTAAATTTTTCCTTATACATTTTCAAAGTTCTATTTAATTAAAAGAAGATAGTTTTCGACACATTTTTAAACAAAATAATTTTAATATTTGATATCTAACGAATTTATTTTGCCATGATGAAATTATTGTGCAACATAATAGTAATCAACTTAAAGTGCAGTTTAAAAGCTTAACTAATTAGGTTAACTAAGGTTAAATAGGGAAATCATTGAACAACAAGGGAGTTAATAATGTTAGCCTTAGCAGATTTGACATTATGATATACAGTACAGCTGAAGTCAATATTTCCCAAATTATGTTTAACAGAGCAAGAAATTTTTTACAGTATTTCCTATAATATTTTTTTATTCTAGACAAAGTCTTATTTGTTCTATTTCCGCTAGAATAAAAGCCGTCTTTAACTTTTTAAAGCCATTTTAAGTATAATATTTTTAGCCCCTTAAGCAATATTTTGTTTCGATTGTCTACAAAACAAACCGTCATTATACAATGACTTGCCTAATTACCCTAACTTGCCTAATTAACCTAATTAAGCCAAGTAAAAATTTACTGAAAGTTAATTCTACTCATTTGAAAAGAGTTTTGAACTCAGTTTTGAAGGTAATGAGTTAATTAAACTTCATTATTTCAACTTTCACGAGTTCACACTTGCAATAGTTTCAGAATAAAGCGTATTTGGCGTGCTGTCCGGGGAGAGGGCTCTGAGCTCGGGGAAGACAACCAAACTCGAGTTATTCCTCTTATCAGGAAACAGAGAGGAATAGGGATTCGAGCGAAGTATCTAGCCCGGCCCCAGAACGCTCGCCCCGTGATTGTAATGCTTAAGAGGTGAGGTGACGGGGTGGTGGAGGGATGCTAAAATCGTAAGATGCTGCAGGTAAGACAGCTTTGGTATATATAGGGGTTTGGTCAAGAACTGATTGGATAATAGAATAATTGTCAATGACGTATTTGATACTGAAACTTCGGCGCGAAATTTGTTTATAAAACATCACTAAATGGAGTAAGTTCACAGTACTCGTATAGATTAGTTTTTTAACTCAAATGGTTTGTAGAAATCAGTTTCCTCAAACGGTTTGAGTTGCCTTAATTTATTGGGTTTTACAATACTCAGTTGGTTTGAGTTCTCTTCATTTATGGGATTTTACTGTGCACAACTTGCTTTTACTCAAATAGATTAAGTTCACAGTACTCATTAGGATTAGTTTTTGAATTTAAATGGTTTGTTGCAATCGGATTCCTCAAATGGTTTGAGTTACCTTAACTTTTGGGGTTTTACAGTGTAGTATCATAAAAAAATGTATGTGTATGTGTATATGTGTATATATATATATATATATATATATATATATATATATATACTGTATATATATATATATATATATATATATATATATATATATATATATATATATATATATATATATATATATATATATATATGTAATATAATCAAACTTCAATATACCATATGCTACAATTGATTGTCCAACAGAAATCTACTTTCACAAATGTAAATTTTATAATAAAACTGGCGTTCTTATTTTCCGCCTCACAAACACATCAGAAACTCCCTCCAAAGATTGTTTGTGTTCCTTTGTACTTTCCCATCCTCAAACTCTAGGGGAGTTCGGAAGAGATTTCAGAAAATATAATGAGACGTTTTGTACATCTGCTGACTCTACAATACCAAAGTTTCAAAGTACATCCTGTACACTCGTTTGTGTGAAACAGCCTGCAATGAGCTGCTTCGTGTAAGAAAAAAAGAAGCATCGTGATGCCGTGCTCCACAATACAGCCAAAACGCACAGATGCAAAGAGCCTCTAGGAAAGACTCAATGCGGTCATAAGGAATTGATCAAAGCATCAAAAGAACTTCCCTCCAATTAGATGAATATTTCACACGCCGAGATACCCTTGCAGCTATTTCATCACACAATGAACTCCCTCTCTGTGATTTACAGCACTGTTAAAGCGAGGTGTACAGTCCTCATAAACGCCATGTGTACGGTTATCATGCGCACATTAATCAGCTAAGTTGATGTTCTGCTCTAAATATTCCATGTATTTGCTCGCAGATGTGTGTGTGCGTGTCACATTCATGTGAAACGAGAGCTTGGGCTTCGTTAAAAGGCAGACTTACAAAGTGAATAAAACATTGGCATGTGCGGTTAATTTGTGGAAGCCGGCTCACGCAGTTTTGCTCCACTGATCGGAGTGTGTTTAGAGAACAGCAAGCGCCTGGGATGCAGAATGTCACTGGCCCCGCAAACATCCCTGCGGTACGCAACAGGATCTGTTCTCAGATCAGCCACAGGCCAGAGCTGGAACGGCGAGATAAATGCGGATGGTGTTATTAGTGTGCAGACTGAAAACAGTGATTAGGCCTTGCTCAGACTATGCAGGGAATTCAAATGAGTCAAGTGCTTTGATATGTCGCTGAGCAAATTACGGTTTTTAACGCGACGATGCTCTGTTGTGTGTTTTGGAAGGGAGGTTTTCGCTGTTTTCTGAGCCTCATTGATTGCTTGTTTTGCAGAGACTCTTATGGACAGCAGGTGGGCTACTACAGAGCTGGCGTGGACCACCTATCCTGAAAGCGGGGTGAGTTTTGGGGCATTTTCTTGTTTCTGTCCTAATAAAAAGAGCATTTTAATCAACACAAGCACTATAGGGATGCAGAAAATTGGAAAAAAAATACGATCTTCTGTTTTTCTGCAATATACATAAAGTTAAAGTCTGAATTATTCGCCCTCTTGTGAATTTTTGTTTCTTTTTCTAATGTTTCCCAAATGTTCTTAACAGAGCAAGGAATTATTCACAGTATCTCCTATAACACTGCTTTCTTTTGGAGAACGACTTCTTTGTTTCATTTCGGCAAGATTAAAAGCAGTTTTTAATTTTTTAAGAACCATTTGAGGTCAATATTATTAGCCCCCTTAAGCGATATTGCATTTAAATGTCTACAGAACAAACCATACACTGACTTGCATAATTACTCTAACTTCCCTTATTAACCTAGCAAACCTTTAAAGGGCACTTTAAGCAGAATACTAGTGTAATTAGTTAATAAAACTGTTAAGAAATGTGTTGAAAGTTTTTTTTTTTCCGTTAAACAGAAATTGGGGAAAAAATTATACAGGAGAGCTAATAATTCTGACTGCAAGTGTATATTGCAATATGAACATAATTTCACAGGACGACTTAAGTAAATCTGTTCAGAAAGAATTTTTAACTTTACATTGACTGGGATGATTTTGCAGGCAAGTGCAAAAAAAAAAAAAACTAAGGCATAAAAACAATAGAATAAAATGTAAAATAAAATTGTAGTAAAATAAAAATAAAATATAGTAATATAAGTATATGTTTCCCAAATAGTGTTTAACAGTGTCCTTTTAATCTATATATTTTTGACAGTACATAAAATATTATTTACTGTCATCATGGCAAAGATAAATTAAATCAATTATTAGAAATGAGTTAATAAAACTATTATGTTTAGAAATGTGTTGAAAAAAAATCTTCTCTCTGTTAAACAGAAATTGGGGGGAAAATAAATAATAAAAAATCAGGGCTAATAATTCAGGGGGGCTAATAATTCTGACTTCAACTGTATATAAATATACAGTTTATTCAATGAAGATATATATATATATATATATATATATATATATATATATATATATATATATATATATATATATATATATATATATATATATATATATATATATATATATATATATATACAGTTGAAGTCAGAATTATTAGCCCCCCTTTTAATTATTATTATTTTTTTTAATATTTCCCAAATGATATTTAACAGAGCAAGGAAATTTTCACAGTATGTCTGATAATATTTTTTCTTCTAGAGAAAGTCTTATTTGCTTTATTTCGGTTAGAAAAAAGTAGTTTTACATTTTTTATGAACCATTTTAAGGTCAAAATTATTAGCCCCTTTTAGCAATTTTTTTCCTACTGTCTACAGAACAAACCATCATTATACAATAACTTGCCTAATTACCCTAACCTGCCTAGTTAACCTAATTAACCTAGTTAAGCCTTTAGATGTCACTTTAAGCTGTTTAGAAGTGTCTTGGAAAATATCAAGTAAAATATTATTTACTGTCATCATGGCAAAGATAAAATAAATCAGTTATTAGAAATGAGTTATTAAAACTATTATGTTTAGAAATGTGCTGAAAAAGTCTTCTCTACGTTAAACATTGAATTGGGGAAAAATAAACAGGGGGCTATTAATTCTGACTTCAACTGTATATATAATTATATAGTTAATTATATAGTTGAAGTCAGAATTAGATTTCACGTGAATTTAAACCATTTAGGCACAACAAATGACAAACTTTGCCACAATAACAAATACTAATTGTGTTTAGTTAATCATGCATTGAACATTATGTTTATAAAAAATTCTACATTCTTTAAGTATATATATTTTTTGTCCACTTCAATGGACATCGGGTCAAAACAGTTGTACTTCCCGAACATTATACCAACATAAAATACAAAAAGAAACATGCATGATTGTTGGTATAATCTTGAACTTTATTTTCAAAATCACAAACATTAGGATTGTAACATTTTTACTTTAATTTTAATGTTTTGTTCTTCCTTATCACTTCACATAATGTCCACATCTTTATTTCCATCTGCTAATATATGCTCAGGAACTTCAAGATCTGTATACTCTGCATATTAAATAGTTTCAGCAATGAATAAGTACATCGATATAGTTTTTTTATATACTCAAGCGTTACTGGAGATTTAATTTCAGTAACTGATTTTGAACCCATTGTACATCCTAATGGACAGACATATTTGAAAAAATCCAATGTTACAAAAGATTTTAAACTTTAATTAGTAAGTGTAATCCCTCTTTTTGACATGCAAGCTTTGAAATATTGGCAAACAAATCAATAAATCAATAAATGTCTGTGTCTGGAGTGAAGTGATGCCATGCTGCTTTTCAGTGTATAGGGGATTTTTTCAAATTACAACTTGCCGAGCCTTACAGCCATTTGATTGGAGAACAATCGTCCACTCTCATAGACTGCAGGCTTTAAATGAGATGAAATGCCCAGGAAACACAAAAAACATGGGCTGACATGTGATGTCCATTGTAATGGACACAGGGTCTGAAGGTGTGTTAAAGTAACTTAAAAACAGTTGTTGTAATTGCTTTTTGTCAAATCACATTTTTTTACAGTGCAACACAATCTCATGCCAATTTTAATCCTTTTGATTTAACTTTGATTTTGCCTAATTCATAATAATTTGTACAGTCTGATAAATTTTAGTACATTTTAGATTTACTGATGTTAATAACTGATGGTTGGGTTTAGGTTTGGGGAAGGAGTAGATGCTAATAACTGATGGTTGGGTTTAGGTTTGGGGAAGGAGTAGATGCTAATAACTGATGGTTGGGTTTAGGTTTGGGGAAGGAGTAGATGCTAATAACTGATGGTTGGGTTTAGGTTTGGGGAAGGAGTAGATGCTAATAACTATGATGATTGGGTTTAGGTTTGGGGAAGGAGTAGATGCTAATAACTGATGATTGGGTTTAGGTTTGGGGAAGGAGTAGATGCTAATAACTATGATGGTTGGGTTTAGGTTTGGGAAAGGAGTAGATGCTAATAACTATGATGGGTGGTTTAGATTTGCGAAAGGTGTAGACGTTAATAACTGATGGTTGGGTTTAGGGTTGGGTTAGGTGTAGATGTTAATAACTATGATGGTTGGGTTTAGGTTTGGGGAAGGTGTAGACGTTAATAACTGATGGTTGGGTTTAGGTTTGGGGAAGGTGTAGACATTAATAATTATGATGGGTGGGTTTAGGTTTGCGAAAGGTGTAGACGTTCATAACTGATGTTTGGGTTTAGGGTTGGGTTAGGTGTAGATGTTAATAACTGATGTTTGCGTTTAGGTTTGGAGAAGGTGTAGACGTTAATAACTATGATGGTTGGGTTTAGGTTTGGGGAAGGAGTAGATGCTAATAACTATGATGGGTGGGTTTAGATTTGCGAAAGGTGTAGACGTTAATAACTGATGGTTGGGTTTAGTGTTGGAGACAGTGTAGATGTTAATAACTGATGGTTGAGTTTAGGTTTGGGGTTGGTATGAATGTTAATAACAGTGATGGTTAGGTTTAGGTGTGGAGTAGGTTTAGATGTTAATAACTAATGTATAGTGCCATCTTGCAGACAACATAATTTTGACATATAGGTCTCCATAATTTCAAGTTATGCCTCTAACGTACTACAAGTTACTCCCCTTTCATGTTACACCCCTGTCTGTGCATGAGTGGTCAATTTAGAGGTGAGGCTTTAGGGTCACATCTCCATTTAAAAAACGTACATTAACTTTCGAATTAAATTGTATGAATTAGTCACATTTCTGACAATACGTAAAGTAGGTACATTTCCTTGTGCGATCGGGCTGAACTATCCCTTTAATGAGCAAGACAAATAAAATGAGATAGACTCTCAAGAGTAGCAGTTTATTTTACACATGTGACTAGTAAAGAAATTAACCAGCGACTCTGACCTTAAGCCTCACACACATACCATCCAAATCCACTTGCTCCCGTACTATGATTTGTCTTTGGAATGTGCATGCGAAGTCAGTCAATGGAAATGATGGGTTGCCATGGCAACAATCTTAAGCAGCTCAGCCCCATTCCGCAGGCTGGTGCTCGA
This sequence comes from Danio aesculapii, assembly GCF_903798145.1. Classification (NCBI taxonomy): domain Eukaryota; kingdom Metazoa; phylum Chordata; class Actinopteri; order Cypriniformes; family Danionidae; genus Danio; species Danio aesculapii. The sequence goes on along the minus strand of NC_079436.1, from coordinate 7,645,328 downwards.
TGTCTGGCATCTCAAAAGCCATGCATCATCATAAGTAATGTGTTCCTTCACACCTGGAGATAAACACATGCTACCTCTCGCTGCGATGCCTCTTAATTGTGTTGTGAGAAGTTCAGGAAACCCAAATGTCACCTTTGATAAAGCATTTCTATTTACCCTAACCACCGACATGAATTTAATTGAGCATTTGAGTCGTTCATTATTCCTGCTTCCATTTAGTGCTGCTTCGGGGCTCAACTTAAAGCTGTCATCGGAGTAACAATCAGCGATATTTAGAGTTCGTCTGATTAGGAATTTCCAGACACTATTTGTTGGTCAGTACTGACTTTGAAAATGGGACAGAAATGTAATATAAAATAAACAGCAATAGCTTGAATCTGACCTTAAAATGTCTAATATGATTTTTTTTTCTGTTTCTACTTCTATTCGATGTTAAATTTTACATAAAAGCTATTATTTTTCTAGTATTTTCAAAGAAACAATATAATAATAATAATAATAATAATAATAATAATAATAATAATAAATAATAAAAATTAATGTAATAATAATAGTATAATGTTTTCTTATTATGATATGACCAACACAATATTTTATGGCACAAAATATGAATATTAGTTATTTAAATTGGTAATAACTATTTAATTATTAAATTGATAACAATAGTCATGCTATAAAATGCTTTAATATTTGTATAAATTAATAGATTAAACAGAAATTACCAAATTTATTTGCGGTTTTTAAACATTTATCTGTTTCTTTCTTCGATTGAACACAAAAGAAGATACCTTGAGGAATGTTGGTTGCTAACTTAGCTTCTAAGTTAAGTTTTACATATTTAAAAATATTAAATATTATGTAATAAAATTTAGAAGGTTTAGAACAAAGTGATATTTAGGGTTTGTCTGATTAGGAATTACAAGACACTATTTGTTGGTCCATACTGAGTTTGAAAATAGGACAGAAATCTAATGTAAAATAAACAGCAAATGCCCAAAATATGCAACTCAACACAAAAATTGTCAGTTTATATCATCATAGAAAATAATGTTTTCCTAAAACCTTGAATGTATGTGTGTGTGTGTGCGTGTGTGCGTGCATGCGTGCGTGTGTGTGTATATACATTTTAATATTTATTTCAAAATCAAGAATATTTAGGTATTACAAAAGGCATGATTGAATATTGTTTAATAGTTTTTAGAATAATTGGCATTCTACAGCTTGAATCTTGCAATATTATTAATAAGCAATAAATAGCTAATATGATTTTACATAAAATAAATGATTTTTCTAGTATTTTCTAGGAAACAATATAATAATAATAGTACAATGTTTTCTTTTTTATTATTATTATTACGATATGAAGACAGCTGGCGGTTCATTCCGCTGTGGCGACTCCTGATAAATAAGGGACTAAGCTGAAGAAAAAGGAATTAATTGATGAAGACAGTTGTACCAACATGACATTTTATGGCCTAAAATATCAATATTGGTTATTTAAATTAGTATCATTAATAAATTAATAATATTAGTCATTTATTGAAATGTTTTATTTTTGTATGAATTTATCAATTAGATAGTTCACCCAAAAATAAAAATGACCTCATTTATTCTCCCTCATGTGGTTTTAAATCTTTTATGAGTCTCTTTCTTCTGTTGAACACAAAAGAAGATATTTTGAAGAATGCTGATTGCTGTAACTCATTGACTACCGTAGTAGGGTAAAAAATTTGTATGGAAGTAAATGTGTTTCAGCTACCAACATTCTTCAAAATATCTTCTTTTGTATCAAACAGAATAAAGAAACCCATAATGGTTTAAAACCAGAATTAATTTTAATCTTTTTTTTTAGTTTAATACAAAAGAAGATATTTTGAAGAATGCTTATTGCTGATTCAGCTACCAACATTCTTCAAATATCTTCTTTTGTATCAAACAGAATAAAGAAACATATAATGGTTTAAAAACAGAATTAATTGTAATCTTTTTTTTCAATTTAACACAAAAGAAGATATTTTGAAGAATGCTGATTGCTGATTCAGCTACCAACATTCTTCAAAATATCTTCTTTTGTATAAAACAGAATAAAGAAACCCATAATGGTTTAAAACCAGAATTAATTGTAATCTTTTTTTCAGTTTAATACAAAAGAAGATAGTTTGAAGAATGCTGGTTGCTGGCACCGGTTGACGTCCATAGTAGTCAATGAGTTCCAACTACCAACATTTTCTATTTCATCTTTTGTGTTCAACAAAAGAAAGACCCTCAAAAAGTTTTTTTGGGGTGAAATCTCCCTGTTAATAATAATAATAATAATAATAATAATAATAATAATAATAATAATAATAAAAGCATTATTCATTGTTCCATACAATTATACACAAAAAGATTGTCCACTGATGAAATTTCACTGTGGGTGAGACTTGCTTAGCGTAGCATTACATAAATTAAAATCAAGCGATTGACAGTCCTGTCAAGGCCACAGCTGATTGGGACAAAATTCAGGCAAACAGTATAGCTAGTGGCAGTCTAGCAGTTAATAAATAAATAAAACGGCATGTTTCTTGCAGAAGAACATTGTAGTTCTCTGTAGGTATGGATATGATGAGTCACACACGTACTGGGCGACTTCGCAGCAGGGATCGACTCCACACATCTTAAAAACTCAGAATATAAACACTTTTTATAGACTCGCTACAGTGATTCAGGATAAAACAAACACCAGGTTTGGAAGACGTGCTAGCTCATAAAATACATTGTGTGTTGTGTTATTTACAAAAAGAAATACCACAGTTTTAAAGGGATAGCACACCCAAAAATTTAAATTACCTAATTCATTGTTTCTCATACAATTGCTTACTGCAAAAGGAGATATTTTGAAGTAGGGCTGTGCAGTTAATCGAAATTCAGTTTCGATTTCAACTTTCAATGATTATGAAAAAACAATAATCGAAATAAAATGATTATTGAGTCATATCCCACCCCCTTTCCAGCAGTATGCATTTGTTTTACTGCAAAGCTCAGTTTCACTTGAAAATTAGTGAAAGCATGTTGTGTATTGTGACTTTTGATGCAATGGAACACGCTTCATTTATTGATGTGTAAAAGTGTGAAAGAATGCTGTTGTGTGTATTCGCTGAGCCTCTGAGTCGAGCAGAAAGCACACAGCAGGCTCAGGACGTGAACGTGATGTCAGATTGACGTTGTACCTAAACGTCATGGGGACTTTATATTTTGTTTGGAAATGAAAATTGGGTTGACGTCAGAACCTATGTCCAACGTCCAACCTAAAATCAACCAAATATCATTGTCTAATGATGTTACAACTTGACGTTGTGTGGACGTTACCAATATGACGGATTTTGGTTGTCCTACCTGACGAATAAATATCAGTATTTGACGTCAATATGACGTTGGTTTAAGATGTTGGCTCGACATTAGATTTTAGACACTTTTCAACACAACCTAAAATATCCAACTAAATATCAACGTCTAATGATGTTACAGCTTGACGTTGTATGGACGTTAACACTATGATGTCTATCAGACATATGAATGTCAGTATTTGACGTAAATATGTTGGTTGTTGGCTTGACGTTAGATTTGGGTCACTTTCCAACACAACTTAAAATCAACCAAATATTAATGTCATTTGATGTCATTATTAGACGTCAAAATAACGTTGTCCTTAGACGCTGGCTAGACATCACGACCTAAATCTAACCTAATATTAATGTCTTTTGATACTGTTTGCTTGCTGAGCACACACCTTGTAGTCATCTTAGGCCCCGTTTACACTAATACGTTTTAGATTTAAATGAGAACGATCCGCGTTCACACAAACGTTTCACCTAGCGTTTCTGAACAACTCTCCGTCTACATTACACCACTGCAAACGCACATTACGTGACCACATACACACACGCTCTGGCATGCACTGCAGCATGCTTTGAGCTCATCTATTCAAATGAGAGCTATGCACGTCGGACTGTTTATCAAGTATGTACCGCTGGATCTAATCTCACTATATTTGTTAAACGTGATCTTTAATTCATCTTGTTATCTACGTATAACGACATATTCCCCGACTTTGGTCTTTTGAGTCTATTACTTGTTCTCAGGTAACGTGTTTTGGCTGAGAGCAAACATAAGTTAATAGTTACCACACACACTGATTCTGCACATTTGACTGATGGTTGACCTTTATTTCCTATAATGTATAAACTTACTGTACGTTATACTTTATTATGGCCGTTATTGATTGTTAAAAATGATATTCAGGGAAAGAGATGGTATGTTTCATATTTTCAATGAAAATGAAAGGAGGCAGTAATGTTATAGGCTCAGTTTTGTTATAAATATGGATGAAGATGACGATCATATAAATATGCAGCTACACGACGCCTCAACATTTTTGGTGTCTTTTAAGTTGCTGTATTAAAATAATAATAGGCAGTTCCTTATATAATGGTTTCATTTTATTGTTAAGATAGTGAAACAACATAGCCAGGGTGAAGTGAATGAGGTTATAAAGTACCCAACTTGTCCTTGGGAGTTTGTTTTCCTTATCAAACTTGTGAAGTCTGAACTCACAAGGAGAGAATGCAGGACTGAACTGTGTGTAGGCTACTTAATATTGAGGAAAATCCCTAATCAGACAGGCAAATGTCTGCAGCCACGCCTCCGTTTTCAGATGTCTCTGTTTCCCCCCATCTACACTGAAACGGAGCAGCAGCGTTTTAGAATGAAAACAGCCTCTTCAGCGTTTTCAAAATGCTCCGATTTTGGCACTCAAAAACTCCGGCGTAGTGTGGACGGATAGCGTAACCATAGCAAAACTTACGCGTTTTAAAACTAAAACTTGTTAATGTAAACAGGGCCTTAAAGTGAGCTCCTTTGGGCTCATTTCCGTCTTTCGGATGAGACGTTAAAGCGAGTTTATGACTCATTAAAATGCTATTTGCCCATCGTCTTTGTGCGTTTATGATGTTTATATTCATAAAAGGTCAGTTAAGTTAGCGTTAACTTGCATGAATTCAATGTTTTAATATTTTAAATTGTCACTCTGTAATTAAATAAGCATTATCTAAAACTTAAATGATTGTAATGTTCTTTCATTGCTAACTTTCATTAAAAGATATTACAAATTTAACATTAACTTCAAGTTAAACACAATAATAGTATATTCTGACATAAGTTTTTATTTTTTAAATAATTATTTTTTCAGGGTTTTCATCTTTATTAGATAGGACAGTAGAGAGTATTGACAGGAAAGCATAGTGAGCAGAGAGAGGGGAAGGATTGGCATAGGACTGCGAGGCAGGAATTGAACTCGGGTTACCGTGAGCATTGGAGTGCATGTGTCGACACACTACCCACTAAACCACTGGTGCCGACCTGACATAAGTTTTCGATAAGACTTCAAACAATGACAATTTTTGCCGGTGAATTGAAGTTATGCGCCCTGTATGGAACACTATTTTAATTGTGTACGAAACCCTGTTAATACCTTTCATCTTCTGTACACATGCGAAGGCGAAACTTTTCCTCTCTTTTCTCAAAAACTACTGGTCCAAAAAACATCAATCAAATTTGGATTCACCCAGAGAATGATCACACAAACATGCTTATCTGGCTTTCAATGACGGAGGAGTGTTTGTTTGAGTGTGCGGAGTGTGCGGAAGAGCTGAAAGTGTACAGAACATGGTTAGTCTATGTTAGCTGCTGCTGGAGAATGCACTCGCATCATTTGTGCACGGCCTGCGCAACATGTGCATCTCGCTACAATGGGCACATCGTGCAAGTTGCGTGCCTCCATTGGAAATGACAAACTTACTTCCTAAGCTTATTGGCACTGCTTCTAAGGCGCGCGCTCAGCAGCCACATTTTAATAAAATTACAGCCTTCATACTGAAATCTCATACCAAATGACAATAGTGTTCGGTCAATAAATATCGATACCGAATTTATCCCCAGCCCTAATAGATGCACCTATCTACCTTATTTCAAGGGGAAGACTATATACAGTTGAAGTCAGAATTATTAGCCCCCTTTGAATTTTTTCTCTTTTTTTAAATATTTCCCAAATGATGTTTAACAGAGCAAGGACATTTTCTAAGTATGTCGGATCATTTTTTTTCTTTTGGAGAAAGTCTTATTTGTTTTATTTCGGCTAGAATAAAAGCAGTTTTTTAATTTTTTAAAATCCATTTTAAGGTAAAAACTATTCAAGCAAATTTTTTTGATAGTCTGCAAAACAAACCATCATTATACAATAACTTGCCTAATTACCCTAACCTGCTTAGTTAACCTAATTAACCTAGTTAAGCCTTTAAATGTCACTTTATGAAGTGTCTTGAAAAATATCTAGTCAAATATTATTTACTGTCATCATGGCAAAGATAAAATAAATCAGTTATTAGAAATGAGTTATTAAAACTATTATGTTTAGAAAAACTATTATGTTTAGAAAAAATCTTCTCTCCGATAAATAGAAATTGGGGGAAAAAATAAACAGGGGGGCTAATTATTATGACTTCGACTGTATATATAGTTTTTAGATCTGTTCTCCAAAACTTTTTGGACATATGGCCCACTGATAATCGTTTTAATCAACCGTGAATACAATTCTGACCAAAATAATCGTGATTATGATTTTTCCCATAATCGAGCAGCCCTATTTTGAAGAATGCTGGTTGCTGGCACTCTTTTAGTTTCATAGTAGGAACAAAAAATACAATGATAGTCAATGTATGTGAGCAACCAGCATTTTTTAAGTGAATTTTATTTATAAACTAATTTCGAGAGGATCACATGCTTATGATTGCTAGCAGCTGGACCCGCATTATCCAATTCACAATGCACCAATCAGACGATTCCTAAGCTGCTACAAATACCCTTGGTTACGCATCCCTGCTATCTTCGTTTTGAAGAATCCCCCCTTCCACCCCTACTCCTCCTCCTTCCTAGATGGGTGGCACGGTGGCTCAGTGCTTAGCACTGTTGCCTCACAGCAAAAACGTCTCTGGTTCCAGGCTTTACCAAACCAGCAGACGTTTCTGTGCGGAGTTTGCACATTCTTCCCGTGCTCACGTGGGTTTCCCCCGGGTTCCCCGGTTTCCTCCCACTGACCAAAAACATGCGTCCGAAGTTGGATCTAAATCAACATCATAGACTAGCTCCTACCTAGTACTTATCTCTTTAAAGAGCAACCTCTATCTGCTCTACAGCCACCATGACAGGGGAGTTCTCGAGTTCTACCTGAGCTCAAACTCCCCTCTCGCCTTGATCTTATGAGCTCAGGGCTCTCTCCTGGGACAGCAATCCAAATTAGCTTATATTCAATCATCAGCTAAGTGTGAACTCTTGAAAACATCTTCTTCAGAAGAAAGAAACTAAAATAGGTTTTTAAACAAGTGAACATACAATTATTTTAGTGTGAACTATCCCCTTTAAACTTCATGTCTGGCTTTAATACATTGCACCTGCTTACACCATGTCACACTCAATAGAAACTATACAATGAAAGATTTCTATATACTAAATGCGATGAAGGTCACATGTTTTACTTGGCTTCACTTGTGCTAGTTTTATCAGAAAGAAGTGCTGCAGTAGAACCTTATGATACACAACACTCTCTTTACACCATTCCAGAGCTCTTATATAATCTGCTGCCATTTTTCAATTGGACATTTAATTCCGAGAAAGTTGATTGTGCAATCAGTGACAGTATTTTATGTCCTTCTCAGTGGGAGGAAGTAAGCGGATATGATGACCACTTGAGCCCCATCAGGACTTACCAGGTCTGTAACGTGCTGGAGCCCAATCAGAACAACTGGCTCCGGACAGACTTCATCCCCCGTCGAGGAGTCCTCAGAGTCTACGTGGAGCTCAAGTTCTCCGTGCGGGACTGTGGCAGTATTCCCAACATCCCCGGTTCCTGTAAAGAGACCTTTAATCTGTTCTACTATGAGTCAGACGGAGACATGGCCACGGCAAGCAGCCCACCGTGGAGGGAGAATCCTTATGTAAAGGTCAGCCACAATAATCACTTGGTTTAATTTAGACTTTGCATAATGATACATTTTTACAATGTTTTGCTGAATAGAGGTATATTTTTAAAGAGAAAATAAAAATTCTGTCATTGTTTAAGTACTCTTATGTTGTCAGAAATGTATGTCTTTGTATATTGATGCGTTTTTAAAATGCTTTGCTGAATGGAGGTATATTTTTTAAAGAGAAAATGAAAATTCTGTCATCATTTAGCCTACTTACTCATATGTTGTCAGAAACTTATATGACTTTGCATAATGATACATTTTTACAATGTTTTGCTGAATGGAGGTATGGTTTAAACACAAAAATTGTGTGTCAGTGGTGGTTTTCCAACACAGGCTTATTCTGAAAACGCAGCCCTATATAGGTTTCAGGAGATCGCGAATGATGTAGCCAGAGCTACATAAGGCTACATTTCGTCTTTTCGTGCTTACTAGCTAAAGGCTTACCTGCATGTGGACGGCTTTTCCGATGTTACCACTTTGTCCACACATACGTTGGCGGACTTGAGATGCAGAGCAGAGGTGACTGCGACGATGTGGTTCGAGTCTGGTGAAGAACGGTTCCAGAAAGGGGGTAAGACAAAAACAAACGGCAAAAAATAAGCAAGTAAATAACAAGCCGAGAATGTGGTAAAATCTGAAAAAGTGGTAAAAATCAGGCGAGAGCTTTTCTTTTTGTGAATTGCTTTTTAAAACAGTGCTGTTGGGGTTAGGGAAGTGGGTGTGCGGGTCAATAGGTGCTTTTAAAAATATTTTTAGGGCTGGGCGCCGATGCAGTGGCGCAGTAGGTAGTGCTGTCGCCTCACAGCAAGGTCGCTGGTTCGAGCCTTGGCTGGGTCAGTTGTCATTTCTGTGTGGAGTTTGCATGTTCTCCATGGGTTTCCTCTGGGTGCTCCGGTTTCCACCACAGTCCAAAGACATGCGGTACAGGTGAACTGGGTAGGCTAAATTGTCCGTAGTGTACGAGTGTAAATGAGTGTGTATGGATGTTTCCCAGAGATGGGTTGCAGCTGGAAGGTCATCCGCTGCGTAAAACATGTGCTGGATAAGTGGGCGGTTCATTCCGCTGTGGATTAATAAACAGACTAAGCCGAAAAGAAAATGAATGAATGAATTAGGGCTGGGAGTTTAATCAAAAATTAATCGAACATTAACACATTCAGATCCTATAATTGATCAAATTTTTCAAGGTCAATTTTTAAAATTACTTTCCCTACCGTGTGTGGAGTCTTGTGACGTCAATTTGTTAAGGCCAATTTATACTCTTATATATACTCTTATTTATACTCTTATATATTCTTATTATATTATTCTGATATTAATATTCTGACAAGCGCATGCATATGGTCTGCTGCAGCCTTCGCATACCTGCCCACCTCTCAAAAAACTACACATCACGACGCATAACGCAAGCTTTGTGATTAGTCGGTTTGGTAGCACTGACAAGGGTGGGCAATGTGTGTTTTAATTTCAGTTGTTCAGCGTTGATGTTCAATAAAGAATCATAGATAATAGATATTGTGGGTATTTTAAAAACAAGTAATGCATCCTACATTCAAAATCTCTCACTTGTAATATGTGTTTAACTTGTAATATGTTCTGTTTAACGGAGAGATTTCTTAAACACGTTTCTAAACAAAATAGTTTTAATAACTCATTTCTAATAACTGATTTATTTTATCTTTGCCATGATGACAGTAAATAATATTTAACCAGATATTTTTCAAGACACATCTATACAGCTTAAAGTGACATTTAAAGGCTTAACTAGGTTAATTAGGTTAACTAGGCAGGTTAGGGTAATTAGGCAAGTTACTGTATAATGATGGTTTGTTCTGTAGACAGTCGGAAAAAAATAGCTTAAAGGGGCTAATAATTTTACCTTAAAATGGTTCATAAAAAAATTAAAAACTGCTTAAATTCTAGCCAAAATTAAACAAATAAGACTTTCTCCAGAAATCATCATTTGGGAAATATTTAAAAAAGAAAAAAAATTCAAAGGGGGCTAATAATTCTGACTTCAAACTGTATTTACTCTCAAAGCTTGTCAGTGAACTATAAGAGCAAAAACATAAAATAATAAAATAAAAAAAATCGTTCATTAACCCTAATCGAGTTAAAATGTTCAATAAATCGAGATTTCGATTTTAGGCAAAATCGCCCAACCCTAATTATTGGTCGGGTTTAGAGAAGAAGGAGGGTGGGGGATAGGTCGGTTGGTCAGTCACTCACTCAGTCAGTCACTCAGTGGACCTCTGGTGGATTTACGTGAGAACAGGAGGCGTGCATGGCTCTCACGAGAGAAATTTGAGATCTAAAAAAGCATACACTGATGTATTCGCGAAAGCAAAAACTGCAAAAAAACGTAGCTCCTGGGTCGCATTTTGCTCTCTCCAGAAATGTATAAAGGGGTACATTATCAGAATGAGCCTGGGTTGCGGTTTTCTGAAGGGCTGCATGATTGTTTGAAATGAAATTGAGATCGTAATTCAGCAAAAGCCGCAATTCTCATGCACATCATGTCAGGGAAGCATGGCTCTGTGATCAGTAGTACAAACCTGAGAGCGCTCTCCTGCAGAAACTTAAAATACGCAGCAAAGACGATACACAGGAAATCAAACAAAGCACTGAAACAGAGCATTGAAACAGTGATGGACAGTATGGTTGTTTTTGGTAGTTGGTAGTATGGTAGTTCTTTCGAATAGTTTGTTTCAATAAACCGGTTAAAAAATAAATCACTGGTTCTTTAAAGATAGAATGCAATCATAATGACGGAAAAGATATTACCTCAGGCCACCTAAGCTGCAGCAATTGATAAATGATTAGGGCTAGCGATTGGTAAGTGAAGAGCAAGGGGGGTGCGGGAGGGTTGGCAAGCCAGATTCACGGAAATGTCCTGGTGCTCCCTATGGCCAGTCCGCCCTTACCTGCTATATTCAATGTAAAGCAGGGGTGCTCACACTTTTTCAAGTCAAAATGATCTACCTAATATAAAAATGTATTTGTACAATATTTATTTATGTACCCTGCTTGTTAAGTGAGCAATTTATTAAAAAAATGATCATTTTCTGGCCTTCGGATATTAGGCATGGATATATATATATCTTGCGATCAGGATTTTTGAAAGTACATCGCTTTGTTAGAGTTTGTTATTACTATTTGTTGGGTCTCCCCATACAGTTTGATAGAGCGCTTGGACCTGGAAGCCGCTTTGCTTGACGTCACACTTAACAAGCAGATAGCCTACAGTACAACTCTGTCCATATTTTTGTCATTACCTTACTCTGATTACTTTCACTGAATGGAATCAGCCAAGGAAGCATATAGTTCGGACAGTAGCTGCTGATAGCCAGCCTCAAGTAATCACACTACCAAATAATCATCAGTCATGGTGGAAGGATATTACGCAAATGCATGGTTACCCATGCATCAGAAAAGTCAGATATCTGGCTATCTTGTATGTCAATCAAGCGACAAATTTCAGTGAGGATATTTTTTAATGCCATGCAATCTAACCACGCTACCTTTGCGATCAACTGCTAGATCGCAAACGACGTATTGGGCACCCCTGATATACAGTATCTGTTCACTTCATTATTGTGTAAAACTAATTTGGCCTCAGAATCTTAACTGAAATTTTATAGCCTTCCTTCATCCCTCAAAATAACTTTTCTTCACTTCTGGTCACATGGATTGCCTTTTGGGAGGGGCTATCAAGGCATGTCTTATTTCTGCCCTGTTTTTGTTCATTTGTCAATCGTTTGACAAATCAAATCATTTAAAATCATGCATAGCCCTTCATTTTTTTTTTATGTCAGTGCTGTTTCAAGTGGATGAATATCACGATTAGTGTTGGGGAAAGTTTTGTAAGTAATGTATTAAAATATTGAGTTACTCCCCAAAACAGTAACTAGTTACATTACTTTTGAGTTACTTTTCCATACCTGCCTGAGGCTTGATCTCTTGCAGAATTTGCAGGGTATTTTTCTTTTTCTTTTTTTTTTAAGCTCTGCATTTAATGACACACTGTATAAGCTTGGCAACGTGGTTGCGCAGTGGGTAGCACGTTCGCCTCACGGCAAGAGTCTCGGCTGGGTCAGTTGTTGTTTCTGTGTGGAGTTTGCATGTTCTCCCCATGTTCGTGTGGGTTTACTCTGGGTTTCTCCCACAGTCCAAAGATATGCCGTATAGATGAATTGGGTAGGCTAAATTGTCCGTAGTGTATGAGTGTGTATGGATGTTTCCCAGTGATGGGTTGCAGCTGGAAGGGCATCCGCTGCATAAAACAAGTGCTGGATAAGTTGGCGGTTCAACTCCAGATTAATAGAGGCACTAAGCCGAAAATAAAATGAATGAATGACTGTATAAGCTACACCTTCATTTACCTAAAAAATATATATTAAATTAAAATTAGAGTAATGTTACCTTCTGAAAACTTCCTGTTACCTTCTGAAAACTTCCATTCCGTGTATACAGCTCAATTAAAGTTTCGAGCAATGTGTTTGCATTTGTGTTTTTGTCTTAATAGTTCAGTAAAATCACTGTCAATTGAGACAATCCCCTTTTCTGCCATGTGTTCAAAATAGTGAGAATACTTCCATCACAGACATGTAAGGCTCTGCCATCTTGGTTTTTGTCTGTTCCCGCGGAAACATTTTCTCATTGAGTGTGATTCAACGTGAATACACTCATTTTAACTCAGCAAACTATTTTTTAAAAGCGAACTAATTCATCTAAAAAGTAACTCAAGTTACATTTTTTGAAAAGTAACTGATTTATTCATTCATTTTCTTTTCGACTTAGTCACTTTATTAATCTGGTGTCGCCACAGCGGAATGAACCACCAACTTATCAGCACATTTTTACACAGCGGATGCCCTTCCAGCCGCAACCCATCACTGGGAAACATCCATACACTACAGACAATTTAGCTTACCCAATTCACCTGTACCACATGTCTTTGGACTTGTGGGGGAAACCGGAGCAAACATGGGGAGAACATACAAACTCCACACAGAAATGCCAACTGACCTTGCCAAAGCTTGAATCAGTGACCTTCTTGCTGTGAGGCAACAGCACTACCTACTGCGCCACTGCGTCGCCTTAAAAAGTAACTCAATTATTACATAATTTTTAAAAGTAATGTGTTACATAATATTATTATGTAACTCGCATTACTTGTAATGTGTTACCCCCAACACTGGTCACAACATAGGAAAAAATCTTAAAACTTCTGTTTCATGGTGACTTTAACACTACAATGTTAGGCATTAAAGGGCATTACAAAGGGCATTACACTGAACGAGCTCTTGGGTTTGAAGCATTATTTCTCCACGTTAAGTATAATGTTAAGTATGTTAACATCTCCATGGATTATCTTAAAGATATCATATCATAAAGCCTCTTACAGTCTTTTAATAATTCTGATAAAACCACAACTGCATACTAAAACTTTTCTTATATCTCAGACAAGTTAGACAAGTCAGGATACTTTTCCTGACAAATTTATATTTGGAGGTATGGATTATAATGGATTATTAGCACATACAACTGTTCTGCTTTAACCTTTAACCTGCTTTAAATGATTAAATTGGGGTGTATTATAATGTCTTGGTGATAGATCCAAGAATGCCTTTGCTGTAGCTTGCAGTGTAGAATGTCTGTCCTTCTGCAATGAGGTCTGTAATGCTCGAACTTTAGGGGTTGGTAGGCTGAAATGAGAGGGGACGACAGAAGGTATTTGAACTTATAAAAAGTGAGGGAGCGGTGTGAGCAGTTTGAGCATACTTACCGAGCTGTATGCCATGTGCATATGTACCTTGTCTAATAGAAGAATGACAGTGGTTGGACCAGATAGTCCGCTGATCGCATCTCGCCTACGTTGCCTATTGCCAGGGGTGCCTCTAGGGTGGGAAAAGTTATGACCACAACCCCTTCCCCCTATCGCTGAGCCTGTTTATAATAGTTTTATTTATTTTGAGGGCCAAAAGGGCATCAATGCGTGGTTGTCAAATGGACGTCAAGGTTTTATCATCAAATCAGTTGACATTTTTGATGTGTTTTTTGACATGTTTTTGATGACAACTTGATATCTTTTGACTTTAAGGTGTCCACTGGGTACTGTGTTTCATTTAGACGAGCCCATCTCTATATCTATATATATATATATACATATATAGAAGCTGGAACTCCGGAGACTATAAAACTTCCTGCTTTGAATGTGACTTCTGCGTGATCTCCAATTCGTACATAAATATGCAAGCAAACTTTTTATTTTAATGCCTCCAAAATTTCTGAACGACTTGCATGAGTAAATGGTTTAAGATTCTGACATTTGATAACCTTGGATAAATATCATAGTATTGTGATTACTGCACTAAAATATGTTCTGTTTAAATATCTGCATGAAAAACAACTTTTTTTTCCCCATTGAACACAATATTCTTCATTTTAAGAAACGTTTAAAATATTTTGGAACAGTAAACATGTCAGGCTAAATAATTCAAATAAATCATTGACTTCTGCTCAGTGGCGGTTCTAGATCAGAGTTACTGAAGTCCATTTTTTTGCCATCCCATTCATTTAAAATAATGCTGTGATCTAAATCAAACCAAGGAGATTTTCACAGTATTTACCATAAAACACACATAATTCTTCTGGAGTCATAATAGGTCTTATTACTTACAGTTTATTTCTTGAATTAAAGCAGTTTTTAATTTTTAAAAAACTATTTTAAGTCAGTGTTATTAGCCTGGGGCAACCCGCTGGGGTCAGAGACCCTGCTGCTGGTGGCCAAGGGGCCCTCAAGAATGCAAGCCCAGGGAGAGTGCCTGACCCCTGAGGCAGCCGGCGGAGGTCAGAGACCCTGGAACTGGAGGGCAAGAGGCCCTCAGCAGCCCAAACTGCAACCCAGGGAGAATGGCTGGCCTCTGGGGCTCAAAGCATCCGCTGACTGCCTGGAGCTCAAACGCGCGCATACGCTGCAGCGCATGCCAGAGTGTGTGTGCGGTCACGTGATGTGTGTTTTCAGCGGTGTAGTGTGGACTAAGATCTTTTCAGAAATGCTAGGTGAAATGCCAGTGTGGACGTGGATTGTTTTCGTTCTAAAACGTTGTTTTAAAACTAAAGCGTATTAGTGTAAACGGGGCCTAAGTGATTTGTTTTCTAAATGTTTCCTGAATTGTGGGTTGACCAGTTGGTTTTGATGTGGAGGGTCCTTTTTTTGCTGGAGATACTGTTGCCCTAAAAAATACATAAAATTTACACACAAAAACTTACATATATAACAACATTTGCACATTTAAAACCTTGACTTGTGCAAACCAGTTATCGTCCCATATCTAGTAAATGATGACAGAATTTGTCATGAGAAATAATGACAGAATACCTTTTAGGTCAGGGGTGCCCAAACTCGGTCCTGGAGGGCCGGTGTCCTGCAGATTTTTGCTCCCACTTGCCTCAACACACCTGCACGTATGTTTCTAGAAAGCCTAGTAAGAGCTTGATTAGCTAGCCGAGGTGTGTTTGATTGAGGTTGGAACTAATCTTAGCAGGACACCGGCCCTCCAGGACAGAGTTTGGGCACCCCTGTTCTAGGTGTATCCAGAGTGAAAAATGTTCCCAGTCTTATAGTCTTGAATATCCATACCTTCTGTATTATCTCAGGTGGACACCATTGCCCCAGATGAGAGCTTCTCATTGCTGGAATCAGGAATCGTCAACACCAAAGTACGGAGCTTCGGCCCTCTTTCCAAAGCTGGTTTCTACCTGGCCTTCCAGGACCTGGGCGCCTGCATGTCTCTGATCTCAGCCCGGGTCTTCTTTAAAAAGTGCTCCACCTCCATTGCCAACTTCGCTGTCTTCCCAGAGACGGCCACTGGCGCCGAGGCCACCTCTCTGGTCATCGCTGCCGGAGCTTGTGTGCCAAACGCAGCCGAGGAATCTGTCCCTCTAAAGCTGTACTGTAACGGAGATGGCGAATGGATGGTTCCAGTGGGAGCTTGCACCTGCATGCCGGGCTTTGAGCCGGCCAAGAAAGACACTCAGTGCCAGGGTAAGTGTTTGGCTTCTTAAAATCTGAGCAAAGCGGATTCTGTTTAAAGCTTTAAAGTGTTTGCTGGCAGATGCCACAATATGGATTATAAAATCTGTATGGAAGTGATGCAAAGGTTATGTGCAGGTCAGGGTGGTTTTATTATGCTTGTTTTATGTAGTCTCTGGGAGTGCTAACATCTTCATTGAGGTAAAGTTGATTTTATAGTCGCACATTCAGACTTTCTGCTTTAATAATATCATTTAAGAAAATAATTATTTGCCAATTTTAAATTGGCTATCAAAGTAAAACATTGTTCAGAGTCAAATAAATAGTGCTAGTGTTGTTTTGTAAGTCATACTTACTTGTGATTTCTGACCAAATATTTCAGTATTCCATGGTAAATAATATAGAGAGCATGTCATTGAACGAATGTACGAATATAAAACCAACTTTACCTCAGTAACTTAGTGGTTTTATTTGCCTCAGTGGTTTTAATTGCAATTTTACTACCTTTTCTTGTTAGGATTTTCTTAACTTCTAGAATAATTCATCAAAATAGGGTTATTTTAATGACTTTAATGATGCTTGCATTGTTTATATGAAACATACATATTTTTAAAGGCAACATTTTTAGCACTCCTGTACATTTTTTGTTCAGTTTCAAATATTTCCCAAGTGCTGTTTAACAGAGTTTTTTCAACACATTTAACTAATTTCACATAATAACATAATATTTAAATAATTTTTTCTTTGTCATGATGACAGTACGCAACCTGACAAAAGACTTGTCGCCTATCCAAGTTTTAGAAACAACAAATAATAACTTGACTTCTAGTTGTTTGTTTGGCATCAGAAGTGACCAAAATAAAATATGATCATGCCTTGATTTTTAATTAGGACAGTAAGGTCTGACTTTGCTTAGACAAAAGTCTTATCACCTAACAGTAATAATGTACAGTATTGAATATAAAGTCATGGTGCAGTGGAAAAAGCATTAAAATTGTTTATGACTCCCATGAGCTTGGAGGACTGCATCCATACATCTCTCCAATGACTCAAATAACTTATTAATAAAGACATCTGGAATGGCAAAGAAAACATTCTTGAAGGACTCTCAGAGTTCATCAAGATTCTTTGGACTCATATTTAATGCCTCCTCATTTATCTTACCCCAGACATACTCAGTAATGTTCATGTCTGGTAACTGGGTTGGCCAATTCTGGAGCACCATGACCTTCTTTGCTTTCAGGAACTTTGATGTGGAGGCTGAAGTATGAGAAGCTGTAGAATTTGCCCTCTCCTGTGGTTTGTAATGTAATGGTTGGCACAAATGTCTTGATACCTCAGGTTGTTGATGTTGCCATCCACTCTGCAGATCTCTTGCACACCCCCATACTGACTGTAACCCCAAACCATGATTTTTTCCTTCACCAAACTTGACTGATTTCTATGAGAATCTTGTGTCCATGCTGGTTCCAATAGGTCTTCTGCAGTATTTGTAATGATTGAGATGCAGCTCAACAGATGATTCATCAGAAAAATCGACCTTCCGCCACTTTTCCAAATGATCAACTTGAAGTCAAGTTATTAATCTCTGACTTTTGTCAGGTAGTGTACGTCATATTTTAGTTATTTTGAAAGATACTAGTATTCAGCTTAAAGTGCTATTTATAAGCTTTACTGGGTTAATTAGGCATGTTGATAGACAACAGTGTTTCCCATTGAAAATATAATTTCTTAAGGGTGCTAATATTATTGACCTTAACAATGATTTAAATTTCCTTTTATTACATCCAAACTAAAAGAAATAAGACTTTTTTTCTAGAAGACAAAATGATTCTAGGAAATACATTGAAAATATATTTGCTCTGGTAAACTAAATGTTTAAAAATTATGAAATTGGGGTATTAATTTTACCGTCAACTCAACATTAGCCTCAAATATATTTTCATTTAACATATTATACATTTATGTAAATTTGTAAAAGTTTATTATAATTTTAGGGGTGTTATATCATTATATTTGTATATCGAAAAGATACAGTAGGATGATACAGTTTGGGATATATCATGATGTACTACCCCGTAGTACACAATGAAGTCTGAATGTGTTCATGGCTTGTGAGGACAACATTAGCGTGAATAAATGGAGACAGCATTTGATGATTTCGGATGAACTCTCACTCCCTTAAAAGTCATTCTGACACGCTTTTTGATTAGAACTGTGATTGACTGCATTGATCATCTCGAGAGCATCTGTGCCTCAAAGTGAAAGGCACAAAGATCGTTTAAATTACCATATTGCATTTCCTTTGAGTAGCATTACTTTTCAAAGTGTCTAAGATGGTCTGTGCCTTTCATGAAGAACATTGGTATTTGGAGAGACGAGAAGGAGAGAAATGAGAAAGTCTGTGTGTGTGCTTGTATGTGTGCGTGCTTGTGTGTTTTCATATCCTGGTGTGGACATAAACCTGATTGCACACAAGCTAATTGGGATTGTGTCACCATGGGGACCTAAATTGAGCTTCCCGATGGGTAAACATGCTGGTAAATCATACAGAATTAAAGTATTTTGAAAATGTTCGAATGCATGGGGGATAGAATATACAGTCTTTATAGTAGAAACATCATGTCTATGAGAGCCCCCACTGGAATATATGAATAATTCTCTGTGTGTGGGGGTGGTGTGTGGCTTGTCTGTGAGAAATACAGTGAACTTTAGAGTTTTAGTGAGAATATTTTTAATCAACATGACATTTTTACAGTTTTTAAAGTCTTATATATACTGTAGCTTGGCTTAAAATGATGTGATATAATATTGTGTTGTAGGTTCAGTAAAGTGTTTATTACACCTCTAATTAATGTATACACTCACCACTTTAGTAGGTACATCTTACTAGTACCAGGTTGGACCCCCCTTTTCCTTCAGAACTGTATAGATTCATCAAGGTACTGGAAATATTCCTCAGAGATTTTGGTCCATATTGACATGAAAGCATCATGCAGTTGCTGCAGATTTGTCGGCTGCACATCCATGATGTGAATCTCCCATTGCACCAAATCCCAAAGGTGCTCTATTGGATTGAGCTCTGGTGACTGTGGAGGCCATTTGAGTACAGTGAACTCATTGTCATGTTCAAGAAACCAGTCTGAGATAATTCGCTCTTTATGACATGTCGGGTTATCCCGCCGGAGGTAGTCAACAGAAGATGGGTACACTGTGGTCATAAAGGGATGGACATGGTCAGCAACAGCGCTCAGGTAGGCTGTGGCATTGACATGATGCTCAATTGGTACTATTGGGCCCAAAGTGTGCAGGCAACGTTTTCCCAATCTTCTATAGTCCGATTTTGGTGAGCCTGTGCGAATTATAGCCTCAGTTTCCTGTTTTTAGCTGACAGGAGTAGCACCCGGTATGGTCTTCTGCTGCATCCGCCTCAAGGTTTGATGTGTTGTGTGTTCAGAGATGCTCTTCGGCATACCTTGGTTGTAACGAGTGGTTATTTGAGTTACTTTCTTTCAGCTCGAACCACTCTGGCCATTCTCCTCTGACATTTGGCATCGACAAGACATTTGCGCCCACAGAAGTGCCGCTTACTGAATATTTTCTTTTTTTCGTACCATTCTCTGTAAACCCTAGAGATGGTTGTGTATGAAAATCCCACTAGATCAGCAGTTTCTGAAATACTCAGACCAGCCTGTCTAGCACCAACAACCATGCTCGGTTTGAACTGCAGCAGTTGACCATGTTGACTTGACCATGTCCTGACCAGTTGCTGCCATGTGATAGGCTGATTAGAAATTTGCGTTAACGAGCAGTTGGACAGGTGTACCTAATATAGTGGCCGGTGAGTGTATACTGTATGTTAATACAGTTAATTTTATAAACATTTTATAAATCCCTTCTTAAAAGGATCTTTCACCCAAAAATAAAATTCTGTCATGGTTTACTCTTGATAACACAACCAATTTGTTTTTTTCTGTTCTCTTGAACACAAAAGAAGATATTTTGAAAAATGTTGGAAACCTGTAACCGTTGACTTCCATTGTATTTGAATTCCAACATTCCTTTGTGCTCAACAGAACAGAAAACCTGCTTTAGAACAAGTAAACGGGTGAGTAAATGATGTTTATTTTTAGGTGAACTATCCCTTTAGATCAGGGATGTAAAACTCAATTCCTGGAGGGCTGCAGCCCTTCACAGTTTAGTTCCAACACTAATTAAACACACATGATCAAACTAATTGAGTCCTTCAGGCTTGTTTGAAACCTACAGGTAAGTGTGTTGGAGCAAGGTTGGAACTAAACTGTGCAGGGCTGCAGCCCTCCAGGAACTGAGTTTGACATCCCTGCTTTAGATGAAACAACAAGTTTAATAAAATTTCATCGATTTTTTTTCCCATTTAATAACACTAAATCAGCATCCATTTGAAAGTGCTAGTAAGGAAACTATGCCGCTGTTTTGTGGTTTTGGACCTCCACGCCGCAATTCATTTTATTAAACGCGCACACTAGCCAGGACATTCTGCAGCATTTGTATTCCAGACAAGAAAGAAAGTCATACGGGTTTGACGCAAGCAGTGTTATAAGACCATTCATATAATTAGCTTTCGCTTTGAATTCCGAGGGTTGAGGGGCCAGAACTGCTAATAGGATTTTTAGGTCGAATTTGAAAAGGCCAGAATTTTAAGAGCTCGACAGGCTAGCACGGCCTGCCAGTCCAAAAATCTGGAGTCCGGAACAGAGAGAAACAATGTGCTTGTACTGATCCACAGTCTCCCCGCAGACCTTATCTGGGCTCAGCACAAGAGGAAAGAGAGAGAGCGAAAGAGAGAGAGAGTCTCGGTAATGGGTGGAGGACTGCAGTGGTGTCAGAGAACAAAGCTGCCAACAGCGGCAGCCCACAGCTTCCACTGACACATCTGATAGGGTCCTAACAGAGCGATAGACCAGAGACGGATGCTTCTGCAGAAGGCCAGACCAATTCTCAAATGAGAGTCCGGGAGAGTAATGGGTAAAATTAAAAGATAGACTATAGAGAGAGAGGAGGAGTGTGAACGAATGATGAGGTGGGCCCTGAGTAATAAAATGTGAATTGGACGGGGCCTCCTGGACTGTAGGAACTGGTGGACAAGAGGGGAACTTCCTTTGAGATTGCCAGTATGTGGCGGCTCATTTGTTTCCATCTGGTTGTTCAAGGTTAAGAGCTTGCCTTAAAGGACTGATAAACGACTCTCCCAGGCTGCGCGCTATACAGCCGTGAGATGCACTGTGGCCAATGGAGAGTGCGTCTAATTTCCTTTATCACCTTCTAGCTTTAATCCGCACACACACACTCTGAAGGGAAACAGCCAAGCCCAGTTAACATTTATCTGTCAGGTTGGGCATGTTCTTTCTCTGTCTCTCTCTTTTTCTGTCAGAGCTCTTTTCATTTTATTCTCGCACTGAATACGTAATGCCACGCGTGTTAAGATTGAGAGCAGAGGCCACTTGCTTGGATTTTCCACTGTCTTATTACGCTAGCCGTGAAGTGATATGTGTCATGGGAGGAATACTGAAGACCATCTTTTTTTCTACTGTTTTTGCTATAATTCACCTGCGGTGTCACAAGCAGGACACATATCTCTGCGCGGCCCCCATTAGCTGCAGTGTTTTGTGAGGGGGAACGGGTGTGGTGGGTTGTTGTTTACAGGAAAAGCAGAGCTTTGTGAAAGCAGCAGATTCCTCAGCCAGACTGTTACATCAGCCATTTTCTTCCAAAAGAGACTGACTGACTGGAGTGCGTCATTATAGCACAGTCTGGCCTCAACGGGATGGTTTAAAACCAACTTTGTCTGATTTATACATTTTATTCATTCAAAAGTTTAACTCTAATGATAACTATTGAGCCTTAATATGAGCTAGAACTATTCTCGACTCTTCCCTTCATTACGTAACACCACAACTGCCACAATTCTATGACTACTGGAACAGCCATAGTGCGTTCTCATATAAGATGTCATATTGTCTTGTCTTATTTACATTCAACACATCTATTGAGATATTAATATTAAACTGTCATTATATTTAATGAAGCCATCACCCTAAAATACAATCTTTTTGATAATACCCCTGCTGAAAAAAACTGCTTAAACCAGCCTAAGCTGGTTGGCTGGTTTTAGCTGGTTGACCAGCCTGGTTTTAGAAGGGTTTTGGCCTGGTTTAAGCTGGACACAGCTGGTTTTGGCTGGGCTCCCAGCCTGGTTAGGCTGGTCAAGCTGGTTTTAGCTGGTCATCTTCCAGCCTGACCAGCTAAGACCAAGCTGGAAATAACTGGAAACCAGCCTGGAAATGGACAAAACCCCTCTAAAACCAGGCTGGTCAACCAGCTAAAACCAGCTAACCAGCCTAGGCTGGTTTAAGCTGTTTTTTTCTATAGGGACTGCCTATAAATGTATAGTTAGGCTATGTTAGACCACATGCGAATGTCCACAACTCACATTTAGTTTCACTTTCTCAAGCAGAGAAGGCTTTTTTGCAGCACAGAATATGTTTTGAAAGACATATGAAGTAAAGTAAAATTTTTGACAATTTAAACTTATGTTCTTGATTGCAGAAATTTGCTAGGCAACAGAAGCACACAGATTTAAAGTCACAGGGAAAAGTAGCAGACAACTGAAATGCATGCGGCCATTTTGGTAGTTCTAGGTAGAAATAATCATAACCCTTTTGTGTTATGTAATTTTAATAAATAATACGCAGCGGACGGTCAAAATGACTGCCTCGGTAGTTCTAGTGTTAAACATTAAAATAAGATTTTTTGCTCATTAAAATACCTCAAATATTTTGCTGTTATTATTATATATAATTATATTTTATATAATTATATTTTGCTGACTTATGGACTTATGTTATGCCAAATGTTCCGAAGAATGTTCAAATCCCGAGAAATAAGCAATTTTAACTAGTGACAGCACACATCCTCGATTTCCGGTTTGGGAAATTGTGAAAAACACCGAAATATTAAAAGATTTTTTAATATGTTTTTTTCTTTTATTAGACAGAAAGAGCAGCATTATAACTGAACCCGAAAATGTATATGGTTTCAAAAACAGTGCTTTTAATTCTCCACATTGTGACGAGCAGATGAACAGGAAGTGGTAAATTGTGGCATAATAAAAGCTCTGCTGCTTTCATGCCCTTTTTTACTCATCTCTCATTAGCAATTGCTTCAGAATTGCCTTTATCTGTACTCTGCTTCATATTACCGTGATAATAAGTGTTGAATACTATAGTTCAATACTTGAACTTGATTTCTGAGTGCCTTTAGAATGTAATGAAAAGATTGTAATGAAAAAAATCCCATGATTTTAAAGCATAATCAAAGTACGCTTTTGTTTGTTCTGAATATGCACCCTCTAGTGCTGAAAATAACATATTGGAATTGATTGGGGTAAATTTTTGTAGTTTGGAGAATTTAAATGCCTAAATATAACTCTTATTGAAACACATTTTTTTGTTGCAACCAAAAATTATTTGAGCTTCAAAGCTCTTTATTTGGTTAAATATATGTGGTGGTTTTATTGTTTTAGGCACACTTTTATCATTACAATGAGTTTACACACACTCAAAAAGTGATGTTTGCTCTTTGTTCAAACTGCTTAATAAAAATGAGCTGAAACAACACAATTCTTGAGTTTATTGGAGGGAAAATTGTTTTACGTTCAATCCACTTAAATCTGTAAAATCTAAAAAGTTAAATGAATCCCTTCATGTTGTCCCAAAACAAATTGATTGTGTGGAACCCAGCCTTTTTTTTTGTGTTTATTTAGGTTTTAAAATCATAAATGTTTACTGACTTGTATGCATAAACTCTTCTTCTAACTCTGTAATTGAGCTGCAAGGTTGCTTTAGGGTTTTTACGGATTACACTGTCATGGCAGTGAACTAAAATCGATAGTATGGCGAAATGTTCGTTTATTCATTCATTTATTCATTCATTTTCTTTTCAGCTTAGTTCCTTTATTAATCTGGGGTTGCCACAGCAGAATGAACCACCAACTTATCCCTTCCAGTTGCAACCCATCACTGCAAAACATCCATACACACACATACACTACGGACAATTTAGCCTACCCAATTCACCTATAGCGCATGTCTTTAGAATTGTGGGGGAAACCGGAGCACTCGGAGGAAAATCACGCGAACACGGGGAGAACATGCAAACTCCACACAGAAATACCATCTGACCCAGCCGAGGCTCAAACCAGCGACCTTCTTGCTGTGAAACGATCGTGCTACCCACTGCGCCACCGCGACGTGGCGAAATGTTGTTTTAGTGATTTCTTTCAGTGTAAGGAATGTTAAAGTCTGCGTGAACTGAAAGTTGCTCAATCTTTTCTCTCAGTATGTTAATGTACTTTCAACTGAAATGGATTTTTTATTGAGTAGGGGGTGTGGCTTTCTTTTTGTACATCATTACCTCATACTGTAGGAAACTAACAATAAGAGGGGTGTGTTTAACAATATTGTTGCCGTAGCCGTAAAACAAACATTATCATAGAAGAACTTTTGGAATATTTGGAAGTTGATAACCTATATATGTTGATAAATAAACATCAAGATCTTTCTTTCCCCAAAATCATTTACTAAATGGAATCAACCGGCAGAAATAAGCAATAATCTATAAGCTAATAAGTAATTTTATTTTTTGGTAATTTATTATTTATCATTATCCATAATGATGTGGCATCCAATATATCATGCATCACTGCTGTCAATATTTTTTAACTGCACATGTGATTGAGTTCAAAAGAAGTTATTTTGAAAAATGTTCGAAACTAGTAACTGTTGACATCCATAGTAGGATAAACAAATACTTTGGAAGTCAAAATGTCAAACATTCTTCAAAATGCTTACTTTTCAAATAAGTGAACAATGAATAAAATAATTTGATTCGAACCTAAAATTCTTTCTTTTACTTCAAAATAGTTGAAAAGTAATGCTAGGAGTGTGATCAAACTTTTAAGTTTCCTAACCATTTAACAATGATCTAATTATCAGTGTGCAGGTTGATTCAGCCATTTTAAATCATAATATTGACTAAAACTCAATTAACTTAAAGTAAAAACTCAATTAGCCTTAAAGTAAGGCTGCACAATATAGCAAAAGAAAATATTATTGCAGTAATAGTAAATGCAATATACATATAGCAGAGAAGTCCAATAAATTAAGTACATTTATTATTATTTTTTTTTTTTGCCAAGCATTTGTGTGCTACATGCATAGGTTGTTTATTCAATCTGACGGATTTCAGATGGAGCCTTTACTATGTTCATTCTCATCTCTTTAGTTAAAAAACGCTGGGCTCCACACAATCAATTTGCATTTGGACAGCATAAAAAAATTAAGTTACCTTATTAGTTTTTACAAATATAAGTGTATTGAACATAAAAAAACTAAGCCATCCCTCCCCCCAAAAAGAAAAGAAAAAAAACACCTCTCGCACAATATGTCTGAATGGGGAAACATCAAATTCTCCTAAACCAAGTTAACGATTACATTACATATTGCAATGACCAAATAAATTGAACAGCAATCATCCTATAAGTTTAGTTTCTAAACATCCAAATCAAAGAAAGTAGACATTTTGTAAGGTTACTGTAGCTAATGAGCATGTGCACTCCGAAGGAACGAGATCACGACACCAACCTTATGTATGGCCGTTCTACACATTATCATCCTCTGAATAATGCTTCGTCTGATCGCGCTGGTCTTCAGAAGTAATCCACATCATGGTCTTGATGGCGAATCTCCTCCAGTAATGACAGCAACTCTTTGTTTACACATTTGTGTGTGTTTGAGTAGTTGCTGCTGTCATGTGATGTGCGTTTGACAGGACGGATTGAACCTCGCGTTTGTTTCATACAAAACCAAAAAACGCTTGTTTTCAAGTGTAGTGTTCATTTAAAGGTAAAGATTTCACGCTTCATGTGGATATATTTCTTATGTCTGTGAAGCAAGTATTCGCTGAGATTCCAGTGCGTTTGTTGACCTCCAAACTGTCGTAAAAGCACACATCTGGTCCGAGCTTTTCCCCCAGAGAAACGTCAGTCTATAGCAATCGATGATTGGCTCCTGTACTAGTAGGCAGGGCTTCTTTATAACTTTATTTTCATGCATAAACATAAATAAATACTGTATAGATGTAGTGTTTGTTCGTGTCAGTAAATACATTAACTATATGTCTTGTATTATAAAGTGTTATCATTTAATTTGAAAATAATTGCCCTACTGTAAGTGTAACACTAATTTTTTCCCCCTTTGTTGGTCTTTAGCGTGCACTCCAGGGACCTTTAAATCCAAACAGGGTGAGGGTTCTTGTATGCCGTGCCCTTCCAACAGCCGGGCCAGCTCTAGGGCATCCAGCGTGTGCCCTTGTCAAAGTGGCTACTACCGCGCTGACAGCGACCTCCCTGACACGGCCTGCACTAGTAAGTGATGATCATCAGTGGCACTTTTTTAATTGAATTATAAGTTGAAAAGGTCTGTTCTGTGCATTCAACCTGATTGACGTGGCAACTACTGATACGGAAAAGCGTGTTGCTAAAAAGGTCACGATCGCAACGTAAAACCAACCGCTTCATAAAGCGTGCAATTAAGACTGGTTAGCTTCAGCGCTGCTCAATCTTGACACGTGGATTTAATTGGAAAATCACACGAGTTTACACATTGATGCAATGTGTTGCAAAAGCCTCTCATTTGGCATTTTTTCAAGAAACTCATAACTAATCATGTTATTTGAGTATTTTAAAAGGTATTCAAAAAAGGGGGATTGCTTTTCTTTACAGTAATTACAACCCGAGCAGTTCCTTAGGCGGTTGTGCGATGAAAATCCAGTCTCTGGATTTAATTAGCTTACATCCCCTCGATTCGCTGAGCAAGATTCATTGGTTATTTCTGACCCTGACGACTTAACTATGGGATGCATTAGAAATCCCAGTTAGGCCTTTTTTGGAACAAATACGTAGGAATAATTAGATAATTTAACCACTGACTCTGACTTTAATACCTCCTCGTTTGGAAATTAGTGTTGTATTACTGTCTACAACCTACAAAACGAAGGAACTTTTTATTCCTGACTAAACATGCAAAGTGGAATATATTAAGTGAATGATTTGCTTCAGGGCAAATGTACAAAAATGTATAAAAATTTATTTTACCTTGAGCACATCATGATTTTGCCAAGCACAATGCGATCCTGGATTAACATCTATGTTGATCCTGGAACATCATTTTTGTTAGAAAATGTAATCCATACCTATTCCCTACTGCTAAACCCAACCATAACTGTAAGTTATACCTAACATCAGAGGGGAATAATAGCAGGGTGCTAATTACACATTGACGATCAGTGGGGTCAAGTTTTTCAATTATGTTTGGTAATAGGTCTTAGTCAACCAAATTTATAGATTTAATTACTTTTTAATTTATTAATCAAACTTGTTATTATGTTTTTAGTGTTTTGAGGGATATTAAGTGGTTCTCATAGACATTTGTGATTTTAACCTATTAATGGATGATGATGAAAGTTCCATGTGCAAGCAAGTGTATAAAAAATACAAAATATGCATCTAGTTTTACAGAAACCCACAGTACAAATGCACTTACACTGTCTGTTGGTACTCTAGATTTGTCAGTTTTTGGTGCAAACATGCATTCACAATGGTACAGACCATTACAGGGGTGGTCAAATGTATATTTAAGTTATCTATTATTTTATTTATTAATATTATTTAAGATACAGATCAGAGCAAACTATTTCTCAACTATTAAAGGGCAGAAAACCTCATACATCTTGTTTTGATGTCCTTCAGGGGGGATCAAATATTAGTTAGGGGGGTCTGACCCACCCCAAACCTCCCTGTAATTTGCACCCTGAATAATGGTTGGATGACAGTTATGTGGAAGTGCATAAACCTTTCTGTAAGCCTAACATAAACGGTAAACATATCCCTTAATTTTGATTGGTTGATTGGAATGTTGTTCCAGGATCAACATAGATTTTAATCCAGGAAAATGTCCTCCTTAATGAAATCAGTTTGGCTTTCATCTTGATGCCATAAAAAAACTATTTTGGTTAAACAAGTAAATAGCAGGGTGAGAATGTGGTCAAATCTGAAACCGTGGTAAAAATCAGACAAGGGCTTTTCTTTTTCTGGATTGTTTTTGAAACGTGTTGGTTGGGTTCAGGGAAGTGGGTGGGCGGGTCAATCAATAAAATTGGTTGGGTTTAGAGAAGGGGGAGGGTGGGTCAGTCGATCGTTCACTCAGTCAGTCAAAAAGTCAGTCAACAGCGGCCTCTGGTGGGCTTACGCGGGAACAGCAGGCGCGCATGGCACTCGCGAAAGAAATTTGAGATCTCAAAAAGCGTACACAGCAGCCTCTCGTGGATTCGTGAAAACAAAAACTGCAGAAAAACATGCCGCCGGGTCTCCAGAAACGGTCTCTCTGTAGAGGTACGTTTTCAGAATGAGCCTGGGTTGGTAATATAAACTCGCAATTATGAGAAAACAGGTCAGAATTCTGAGGTAAAAAGTCACAGTAACCTTTTTTTATTTTTAATTCAGTGGCGGAAGCAGCTTCCTATTTATTTTGTTAGTTAGTTAGTTAGTTGGTTAGTTAGTTAGTTAGTTAGTTAGTTAGTTAGTTAGTTAGTTAGTTAGTTAGTTAGTTAGTTAGTTAGTTAGTTAGTTAGTTAGTTAGTTAGTTAGTTAGTTAGTTAGTTAGTTAGTTCGTTCGTTAGTTAGTTAGTTAGTTAGTTAGTTAGTTAGTTAGTTAGTTAGTTAGTTAGTTAGTTAGTTAGTTAGTTAGTTAGTTCGTTAGTTAGTTAGTTAGTTAGTTAGTTAGTTAGTTAGTTAGTTGGTTAGTTAGTTTATATGGGGTTTATTCAATTATACTTTCAAACAGTTAAAAAGTGTAAATCTGAAACTCTTTTAATTACTTTAAAGAGTAACTTCTACCTGAGTTATACCTCAAAAGAAATGACTGAAATGATGTTTTGAACTGGAACACAGCCATTTCATTTAGCTCACCATTTTTCCCCACTGCCTAAAAATCCATTTTCTCCTCAGCTGTTCCCTCAGCTCCATTAAACGTGATCTCCAGCGTCAACGAGACTTCAGTGTCCCTCGAGTGGTCCGAGCCTCGGGATTCGGGCGGTCGAGGGGACGTGGTGTATAACGTGGTGTGTAAAAAGTGTCTTCACGACGGCGGCTCTTGTGCGCGCTGCGATGATAATGTGGAGGTCTCGCCGCGTCGCCTGGGTCTGGCAGAGAGGCAGGCGGCGGTGAGGAATCTGCAGGCGCACACGCATTACAGCTTTGAGATCCAGGCGGTTAATGGCGTGTCCCCCAAGAGCCCGTCCAGCCCACAGTACACCACTGTTAATATCACCACCAATCAAGCAGGTGAGAGACGCATTTTCAATCATCTAATGAGCTACACTTTAACAAAACATTTCCATGTAGTGTAATTCACAAGTGTTTTCACAAGTGTTTCCTATTTATTTACGGCTGTGAATTGCATTATGGGATGTCAATCTCTGCTTGGCTGACTTTTAATGTTGAAATTTCAACACTACAGTTTAACAAAGTGACTTTTATTGACATTTTAGTTATTTTGAAATAATGTATAATAAATATAAAGAGAAAAAGTCTGTAAAATAACACAAAATGTACTGGAAGTTTATTACAAGCTTTTGTACCATAATATACAACACTTAAAGTTATTTAAAATTTTAATAAAAGTCACTTTTTTTGAACTTTTGAAGGTTAAAAGTTGTTGGAAGAAATAGTATCGTCCCATAATGCAATTCAAAAGCATAAATAAATAGGAAAAAATTAAATTTGAATCACAAAATACGGGAAAGTGCTTATTTACGGATATTTTTAACAGTGTAAACCACTAGATACATTTCTTATTACCCTCCAATGTGGTAAAATCAAAGTAAAAGAAAGAGTTAAGTGGGTTATGGATTTAATAAAATCTTCAGTGATCAATAATAATAAAGTAAAATCTAGTATAAAACACACGCCAGGTTCTTTAAAATGTTTGTAAAGTGTTGACAATGTTGTTGTTGTTGTTTTTTTTTCAATATATTTTTAATGACATTTTTATAATGGTGAGTTGTTGAAAAAAAAACTGAATACTACATCAAAATGATTAAATAAAAAAATTCTAAATACTATTATTTAATTGTTCAAGACATTTTACAAGATATTTGTTTGGTAAAATCACACATTTGTTTTTGAAATATTAAAATACATTTTAAATAAAAATCTGTAATTATCATTACATTTACACCAAATTAGAATTGATCCTATATTTTCATGAAAATGATCAGATACAGATCATCAGATTCTACATTATTCAGGGTATCTGCAGGGTCTTAAAATGTCTTAAATTTCAAAAACAAAATTGTAGGCCTTAAAAAGCCTGAATTATTTTAAATGGGTCTTAATTTTTTATAACTTATATTTTAACAATCTGTTGTGCAAACAAGTTTTTAAAGTTTTTTTTTTAGTTATATTAAAATAAATTAGAATGTAAACAACTAGGGTCTGCCTGTTTTGATTCATTATTTAAATTATGTGGTTAAGAAATAAGTACTTAGATTTTGATTTATTTTTTTGATGGGGCGAGTAAAAAATCTTTTCTGCTGAGCCATTAAAAAATCCTTAGCGTTTAGCCCTAGATATAAGTCTGAAATTTAATTCTTGATGGTCTTAAAAAGGACTTAAAAAGTCTTAAATTTGACTTTGTGAAAGCTGCAGAAACCCTCATTATTGACATAATCATGAGGTCAAATAATTAAAAACTATTAAAATTATCATGTTTTTCCCATTTTTAAAGGGCACCTATAATGAAAATCAACTTTTGTAAGCTGTTTGGACAGAACTGTGTACAGGTATATTGTGTCCACAGTCACACTGGAGTGATAGAAACACAATACGTTTTATTTTTTAATTTCCCGATGTGAAAATAGGATCCAAATCCCTCCCATTATGAGGCCGACCGCAACGTGACATAGGAGTGCGGTTTCCCCGCCCATCCATTAGATTGACAGCCGCGTATTAACATGTCTCCGTAATAGCATGTATAATCATATCCATAAGACAGGACTTGCGCAAAGTAACTAGGATTAAAAGATCTGTTCAGCGCTCTGTGATCATCAATAATCATTACATGTGATCAAGAATGAGTTTTGCAAGTTTAAAACATTTTTAAAGCATGTTTGTAATAAAGACAGTAAAATCGCTTCGTAATTCATCACCACAGCCGCATAGTGTCAGGACAATTATAAAAGTAGACGCTTCAATCCGGTTTGTGGACATTAAATCAGGTTTATTTTGTACATTCACATAACAGATATTCATACAACAGTGAATATTAACATGTATCCTATCACATTCGCCGTGCAAAAACATTGCAAAGCTAAACGTGTTTGTGTGTATGCGCACGTAAGCGAATTTTATAAAAACATTGTGTGTGACTCATCATTGCAGAAAGGCTTGAATTAACTCCACAACAAATAACCGTTGGGAAAGTTCTTACTGTAATAAGGGAGATCTGCTTCATTCTTGTCTGTCACTGTGCTGTTTATCTATGTGAAGGCTACGGCTCTGACGCGTACGTGGGAATGGTGGGCAGGGAGAACCAGCTCATTTGCATTAAAGCCACAGGCAACAAAAACAGCTACAATGTTATCACAGTGCGAATTTTCCAGATTTAAAAAGGTATAATAAATAATCTAATGGGTGTTTTGTGCTGAAACTTTACAGACACATTCTGGAGACTCGAAAGATTTATATTAAATCTTGAAAAAGGCGTAAAATAGGTGCCCTTTAAAAAGTGTTTTCCCGCTACTTCAGTAAAGTATTAAAATACTGAAAAATTAACCACTAAATTAAAAAACAAACAAAAATAATTTGTTTTCAAGAAAGGAATTTATCCTTTTATGAACTAGTGATGTACTTGTATCACCCTGGTGTTTTTAAATGACTAATTACTGTACATGTGAACTCAAAATCATTAAAAAAAATCAAATAGCAGTGTGATAAAAATAATCCAATCTTATGTACAACAACTTCATTTATTAAACACGTTACTCAGAATAATCTCTTCATCTTTTGCAAACTTGTATTTTAATTAGACTAAAAGACGGCAGCGCTGGGTATTTCCCTTCAATTCCAATTTCAGTCTTTTAGTTTCTATCATGCGATTTAGGATTTTATTTCCCAGCTGCCTGCGCAATAAGAACAAACTAGAGACCCATTTATGGATCACAACCCACCACTGAAGAGTCACTGCCGTAATCTGCTCTTATTCTAATATAGACATTGTCCTTTTTTCTCTTTTCTCTCCATCTCTCAAACACCTCCAGCTCCGTCCGCAGTCCCCACCGTCCACTTAATGCGGGCCACAGCTGGCACTCTCAGCCTCTCCTGGCTGCCCCCAGAGCGGCCCAATGGCGTGATCCTGGATTATGAGATCAAGTACCAGGAGAGGGTGAGGAACTGCTGTGCATCTAAATCACCCCCTGACTGAAGAACTCTTGAACCCGAGCCAGATGACATTACACCAGGCGCCCAGCATGGGTTTAACTGGCGTGAGCTCAAAGTAACCCTGGCTCGACTTAAAGTGGAGAACAATGGAACAACAGATGGCTACCGGTCAAACCCCAATGGCTAATGCTAAAAAGAGTGGCGCTTAATTCGCCTGTAGGATTTACTTGGGTGTTTGGGTGTCGCTTTTGTCTTTTCGGATACTTTTGATCCGCTAATTGCAGTGGAAACTTGTTAGCTTTAAGCACTGAATGCCTTGAGAGTCTTGTTTTGGCTGTTAAAGGAACTATATGTGTGTGTGTGTGTGTTTGTTTTCCTCAGGGAGAGTCCTTCTCTCATACGGTCACAGCTCAGCACACTTCTGCCAAAGTGGAGGGTTTGAAGGCTGGCACGGTGTACTCTGTGCAGGTTCGAGCTCGAACGGTAGCTGGGTACGGACGGTATAGCAACCCGGTGGATTTCAGTACAAGCCTTTATGGTGAGGATGTTGATGTTTTCTTCTTTTGGCATCTGATACTGTGTGGAATGTTTTTTATAGGCCAAACCATGTAAGCCTACTTATAGGAAAGGGAAGTCTTCAGATCTTAACCCTTGTGTGCTGTTGGGGATGTTTTAATAGACTGATTTCATGCTGCCGCCATTTTTAAAAGCAAAATCAAGGAAGAAACCCGGAAGTATCGTTGAGAGTTACATAGGAATGTTGTGTACCTTGCTGTGTATCTTATCAGCGAAGAGAAAGTGACTCAAATTTATAATTTTACTGCCTTCTGAGTGACCCGATGGTCCATTTTTGAATGAATAGTGAAAATAAAAAGGGAAATCAGAGCTCATTTTCAGCTAAGTTAAGGGAAATGGCACTAGTTAGCTAACGTTTTCTTTCCCAAACACACGTTTTAGTTGCCATTTATCAAACTCAAGTTAATGAACTGATTCTTTTACTATATAAGACCTGTCACGATACTGAATTAAAAGAAAAACTGTCCATTTCCCGTTAACATTAAAGGCACTGTTGATGGCTTTCTTAAAACAGCGCTGATTTGTCATTGTGTTCACGTGCTCAACAGAAATGACTGTGATTGGCCGAGAAGGTCATCAGTTCACCCTCCGCTGTTTACCGAGTACAAACACAGACGTGCGATTTGCTTGATGACTCGACTGATCTTCAAGGCTACTTCGCGCTCCAGTGTCCGTGTATCTGTGTTTGCACTGGGTGAAGAGCGGTAAACTGATGAGCACTGGTGTATACTATGGTAAATCAGCGCTGTTTATGAACGCTTGAATGTTAGCAGGACGTTTTTAAAACTTCAGTACCAGGACAACACTATTACAGACAACACGAGGGAGTGCTGCAGAGGACTGCAGTGTTTTATCGCTCACCGGGTTACATAGGCTGAAGCAGGAAAGTGTCCACATGGTGTTTAACTGGTGCCATGAACTGAAGCCTAGGAGGACACTTGAGCATATTACTCTTAAAGTGATGTTGTTTGATGCTGAATTGCATTTAATTGTTTAAATTAAACTTACTTAATGATATTAAAGTGATATTTACACCATTTCTGCATTTTGAAATCTCAGCAACAGCTGGGGGATTGTAGTACACAGCATGTTACTGCAATGTTTACAGTGATGGTCCTATACTTCCGGGTTTCTTCCCACCGCAGCCTCGCTTTGGCTTTTTACAATGGTGAAATAAGCATATACCCTCTGGAGTGACTTTGAGTCTTAATTTGGCCACAACTTTCTCTGTGTTTTGAGCAAATGTAATGATTTTTGCGGACAAATCTTATTTTGATGCATATTTTATGAAAATGCTTTGAATTTTTTTTTTTTTTGAAAACTCAGCAATGCCTTCTGGGCAAATTTACTACCTTTTTGTTTTGTTAGTGGCGGTTTTGCCCCATTGACTTCCATTATAATGACATGTTTTGATTGCAAAGCCATGAAATTTTGAAAAAATTATTCCTGATTTTATTACCTCTCGGTTGGACTACTGTAAAGGCTGATTTATACTTCTGCGTCAATCGCACGCATATGCTCTGGAGCAGCCTCGCACAGTCGCATAGCCCTCGCCATGACTGACGCTGACGTGTACCTCTCAATTATGCAACTGCACGTTGCAGCGACGTGTAATGCAAGCTCTGTCATTGGTCGATTTGGTTGTGCTGATAAGTGTGGGTTATTAAGGGTTATTGCAGAGCAACACAAACAGCATTCATAAGTATAAATGCATGGCAACACGCAAGGTTTGCGCCATGGGTCACGGCGATCACTCGAAGCAGAAGTGTAAACCAGTCTTTACTCATACTTTGGGATTAGTCAGACAACTCTATCCCGTTTACAGTTAGTTCAAAATGCTACTGCAAGGCTTTTAACTGGTAACAAAAAACATGACCATATCACACCAGTCTTACGCTCTTCATGTTACTTTTAAAATTCTTCTCCTGGTTTTTAACCTTCTTATCTGTCAGATCTGTTGACTGAACATCAGCCTGGTCGGTCTCTTCGGTCATCAATCCAGAGATTATTTTGCATCCCTAAATTAAGGCTGAAATGCAGGGGTGCTTTCGCAGTAGCTGGTCCTAGATTGTGGAATGCTCTGCCCCTCTGTATTAGATCTAGATCATCTCTGTCTGTTTTTAAACTTAGGTTGAAAACTCACCTTTTTTAATTTGGCATTTTATCAGTGGGAATTATTTGTTTTAGCTATAATTTTATATCTTTCCTATTGTGATTTGTATTGTGCAGCACATTGGGCAACCTTTGGTTGTGTTTAATAGATCTTATTAAATGAAATTGACATTGACGTTGGCATTGACATTGACAAGACACCATAGAAAATCAAAATAAGCGCCTCAGCTCTCAGAACATAGTCTGTGTATGTATGCATGAACACTATAATTAAAACCTCAGAAAAAGGCCAGAAACTTTTTTGCACATGCCTATCTAAATGTTTAACAGTGTGCCATTTATCAGTGGTCGCCACAGCGGAATGAACCGGCAACTATTCCAGCATATTTTTTACACAGTGGATGCCCTTCCAGCAGCAACACAGTACTGGGAAAACACTTATACACTCTCACACACACACACACACACAGTCATACACTACGACCAATTTAGTTCATCCAATTCACCTATAGGGCATGTCTTAGACTGTGGGGGAAACCGGAGCACCTGGAGTAAACCCACACTAACATGGGGAAAGCATGCAAACTCCACACAGAAATGCCAACTGGCGAGACTCGAACCAGTGACCTTCTTGCTGTGAGGTGACAGTGATAACCACTGAGCCACCGTGCCGCCCACAGCTTGAATATACAATTTAATATACTTTGCTTAAAATACAAAGGAAAACGTGAAATTGCATCATCTGACCCCTTTAGAAGTTCTTTACGAAACCATCAACCATATTATTTTAGGAGTAAATATCGAAGGTGTTTCTCTTAGGCTGCTTAGAGTAAATCTCCTGCCTCTCCGATTTCTCTCCCCAGAAAAACACTTCAGAAATGTTTCGTCTGTCAAAGATTTCAGTATATATATGTGAGTCATTTCACATCAGATTCTTCCAAGTCTATATGATCTGAGCTTTGCCATCCATATTCATTTTATAGCTCTATACTCCTACAGCGTGTCAACAGTTACGTCTGAAACTGCTCATATGAACCGAAGCCTTGCTTATTTTGCCATTTTTTTTCTAAATATTCTAAATTCATCCGACAGATGACCCAGAACGCTCCGTACAGGATCTGCTGCCTCTCATTGTGGGCTCTGCTTCAGCTGGATTTGTGGTCATCCTTGCCATGATAGTCATCGCTGTTGTCTGCCTGAGGTAAGAATTGACATCGAACGTTCAACGGTTAAACTTCCTCCTTCAAAACATAAACACCAACTCATTTCGCTTTCATAACGCGACTTGTTTGTAACTAAAACAGCTTTAATGAGGACAAAATGTAGCTTTAGTGGAGCCAAAATGACCCCTTTTTCATCTTTATTTGGTATATGTGTGGTGATGAATTATGCACTGTTAAATCACATTTACTGCCATTTTGGTGGATGAAATCCAGCTCCTTTTTCACAGATTCTGATGAACTATACATAGCCGTGTTTCCATCCACATATTTTTAATGCAGATTTTAGACTAGCACATGAAAAATGCTTAATGGAAATGTCAAGCTATGCATGCATTTAGAAAATGAGCACAAAATCTCCAAAATGTATCAACTTTTTATCTAATTAGAAAAAAATGCACATCAACTATAATGGAACCACATTTGGTGAATAAATTCCAGCATGCGCATCCCAAAGGTCTTATTTTTTTCATGTGATAAAAAAAACATTTTATTTTTATTAAAACTTAGGCACAATGAGATGACATTAATAGACAAATCATCAGACCAACAACATTACACATCATATAAATTGTTGTTTTGGTCATTAGAACCCAGCAGGCACACATCACAAGATGTTAATATTAGGTTAGATATACAGTAGGTCATGACGTCAGGTGACCAAAATTCAATGTCTAGCCAGCCATTTAGTTAATTTTAGGATGTGTTGGAAAGTGACCAAAATCCAACATCTGATAGACGTCATAGTGGTAATGTCCACACAACTTTAAGGTGTAACATGATTAGACGTTAATATTTGGTTAATTTTATGTTGATTTTAGGTTAGACTTTGGACATTGACGTCGGCCTGACGTTGGGTTCTGACGTTAACCCAATTTTAATTTACAAACAACATCCAACTTCCCCATGACGTTGGGGTACAACATCAATATGACGTTATCTTGACGTCCTGTGCCTGCAGGGAAAATGCCAAAGTCCATTATCAAATTCTTTTGGTATCATTACCTCCCAGAACAGTGTTTCCTCTTTGTCTTCATCTACTTATCATAAGAAAAAAGGCCCAGATTGGCTTCTCCTACCGCAGCAAATTCAATTTTTCATGTGGATATAAACACAAGTTTATCAGGAAGTGACGATTTTGTTCTCTCAGACTCATTGGATAGAAATTATGCTTTTTTCGCAAATGTTTTATGTCTCTCATTTATATTTTGTTTCTTTAATGTAACGTAATTGGATCTAATGTTATTATAGCCAATGAAAATGTGAATAATTATATTCAGAGTAATTTCCGTTAAATTCAGGGTGTCTTAAAATGTCTTAAAGTGCGCCTATTTTGCCGCTTTATCAAGATTCAAGATAAGTCTTTTGTATCTCCAGAATGTGTCTAAAATTTAAGGTCAAAATACCCATCAGATTATTTATTATATCTTTGTATAGATTGGAAATTTAAGTTGTTAGGACATTGTAGCTGTTTTAGTGTCTTTAATGCAAATGAGCTGGTTCTGCCCGCCCACCATTTCCATGTGTGTGTCTGATGGGTGTAATTTAGCCCTCACCTGTTGCGTGTCACGTAGATAAACAGTACAATGACAGACAAGAAATCAGATCTCAGAATGTTCCCAATGGTTATTTGATAACCTTTAGTCATTCTCCAGGGTTTCTTCATGGACATTTGGTGTTTTTGTGAGAGCGCCCTCTTGCCTTTGAAGAAGATTTATTACACTAGATTTATTATCGCATCATGCTTCCCTGACAAGATGTGCAAGACAATAGCAGCTTTGCTCAACCGCATTTGAAATTTAAATTCAATTCATCGTCCAGCCTTACTGTTCAATGTTTGCATGAAAAGAAAAAATCCCAAATGCAAATTAGGGGCATTTCCATGAAATTGGCTGACTTTAGTATCGGTAACCTAGTAACCAACTGATACAAATGCATTTCCATCTCTAATTATTTGCATTAACTCTGTTCCCACAAGTCTGAAACAGTTTTTTCGTGCGGAATAATGGTATTTTGATTCGAAATTTGCAATTTCTATCACTCATTTCCCATGCGATACTTCAAAATGCACATTAACACAGAAGGAAGGAAACCCAACCACTGGAGAAGCGTTACCATTTTAGTGTAAGGTTCATCATAGAAGATTTTTTTTCATAATCTAAAAACTTGCATCATTTTGCTTAGATGATTAAAATAACATTTGTTTAATGCATTTATAGGTACCTGGTCAGGACACTGACCTGGACACACTCTTATGCATACATTTCATTTATTATAGTTTTTAAAAACTAGTAATGCTGAAAAAAGTATATGTATATAACTACAGTTGGCTTGTTTTGACACATAATTTAAATTATGTGGCAAAAAAATTACTTTTTTATTTTAATGGGGCAATAGAAAAAATATTTAGGGCTCTATTTTAACATTTTAGGGGCAAAGTCTAAACCGCATGGCATAAAAGCATTAAGGGCTCCGAATCCACTTTTCCTACTTGCCCTGGCGCATGGTCTAACAGGGTTGTGCTTATTCTCTTAATGAGTTCGGGGTGTTTTTGAGCATAGCATGCATTAAACCATCTCATCTCCCATTCCCTTTAAGAGTCAGTTGCGTCATGCCATACCGCATTTGCTATTTACATGATGGAATTTGTAAGTGGAAAAACTGAAAGCTTCTCTAGTGAGAAAACAATTAAACAGACCATCTGCAGCGTGAGGATAAAGAATGATCCTTCTCCATTCAGCCACTTTACTTTCTCTTTACTTTAACTCTTTACTTTACTCCTTTACTTTCTTGGAGTATGGAAACAGTGTTGTACACACTCCGCTGTGGACATCCATCAGCCTATATATTTTATTTAGTTTGTTACGTGCAAAGATTTGTTTCAAAAGTATTTCTAAATTTAGTTCTAATTTCCAGCAAACGAATAAATGAACAATAATAATATCCAATATTTAGTTATATTATCCAGTTATATCCAAACACACGCCATATTCTTATACCCCATATGGTGATGCATATGTCTCCAAAACCCGGCAGGTGGACAAAGCTAAACTTACATATAAATATGCATATAATAAAAAATACTACTAATAATAACAATATTATACAAATGCAAATTGTCATGAATATACTGAAAAAGACATAATGAAGGTATGGATGGCGTGGTTTTTATATTTATGTAGAAAATAATAAATTTTGTAATATTTTAATCCTTTAATTTTTTCATAGGTAAAGATATTTGTGTATTGCTGTATATTCTATGTGTATTAAGCAATGTGTAATTGTTTTTGACCTGCACAGGTGCGTAACTAATGCGCTCTGCACTGAACTTTAGACCATTTTTTAGTTAGTCAAAGTTATTTCAGTTACTCAAAATAGCAACGTGCCAACAATGCACCTTAACACACCTCCTTTATAGACCAGCATACACATAAGTCCACAAAGTGGCACAAATGAATTTACTATTTAAACAACATGGCGCAAAATGTGAAAATTACAGTTGCACTGGTCTGAAAATAGCAACAAATCACGCCATACACTTCTTGCACCTTATTGCACCAGGTGTATGATAGGGCCCTTAGTGTTTTGCCCTGTATAAGTCTAAAATTTAATACATAACGTTCTTAAAAATGATCTGCAGAAACCCTGTAAATTCCATCTGGTCCAGAAATTTCACTCAAGCAGATTTTGCTGTATATTCTTATATATCTTGGTTGAACAGATTCAGAAAGCTTGGTTGGAACATTTGTACTCTGTATTTAGAAAAAGACATGCTTTCGATTTGCGATCACAAAATGTCCTGGATATTAGGCTAATGTCACTTGCGTCTTTAGACTAGGGACTTGTGGTAAGAAAGTAAACAGGATCCATTCAGATTTGATGTTGATTGAGCAGAGGGCTATTTGTGTAGTTTTTCGTCTCAATGCCTCAGTGCTCAATGTCAAACCAACTCAGCGGCGCAACAGCAAAATGGGATCAGAAAGAAAACAGACTTCAAAGTGCGTCTGACGTGGGATATTTATGAGACTCTCGCAAGATGCTCACTTCGGCCAGATCCGAGCGAAGACTGGGACGTTGCCAATCACTCCAGAGACGGCCGACTGCCACTGTGTCTATTTGACACATTCTTCTTGACTGTGACCGCCTTGTTGTGCCAAAGCGTCTCCTCCTCTTCGCTTCAAGCTCTTTCTTCTCTTTCATTCATGCCCTCTGCGCGAGTATCCTAATGTGTTCTTTGTGTGTGTGTGCGCGTCATTCTTCTCCTTCTGACATTTAAATTGGAGATGAGATGCTAATTAGCAGCAGGCGTCATTGTTAGTGCAGGTCAAGAGACAAAAGGAATCCCACAGATGGCGAATTCCAATAGGCCCCTTTGCTCCTGTTTTTCCTTTCAAACACGCTACTTATGCAGAGTTAGCGAAACAAAGAGATCCTAATGAGAAAGCGGAGATTTAAATACACCGTTCGCTGTCTTCAGACACTTGATACAAGCGTGAACCGAGCAGCGATTAGCATGTACGTTATTTGTTCCCCACTAAGGATTCAACCTATCATTTGGTGTTAATTGACTTAGTGCGTTCAGAGCAGAACCTATATTTTGTCTTATATGAACCGTATAATGGAGCAGCTCTGGTTAAAGGCGACGACATGACAGTCTTGACGGTTGATCTTTCGCACTGCTTGTTTTGGTGACCCTGCCTTTGAAACCTACATGTAACGTAGCAATTAGCCGCAGACGGGGAGAAATCAAAAGGTCTTGATCGAAAACGAATCAATTTAGATTGATGAAATGAACTTTTGACGCAATTTGAGAGACGTAATTGATGATTGAAGCACATAAACAGATACTGTATGTTGATTGTACATACAGTTGAAACCAGAAGTTTACATACACTCTAAAAAAGGAACATAACCATTTTTTAAAAGATGTCTGATGTTAAATCATACTAAACGTTTACTATTTTAGGTTCGTTAGGATTACCTAAATGATTTACATTTGCTAAATGCCAGATTAATGATAGAATTTTTTAGAGAATTTCTAGACAGTCAAAAGTTTACATTCCCTTGGTATTTTTTGCTTTTAAACTGTATAACTTTGGTCAAATGTTTTGGGTGTCCTTCCACAAGCTTCTCACAATAGTTTGAAGGAATTTTGGCCCATTTCTCCTGACAGAACCGGTGTACCTGAGTCAGATTTGTAGGCTGTCATGCTCGCACAAGCTTTTTCAACTCTGCCCACAAATTTTCTATTGGATTGAGATCAGGGCTTTGTGATGGCCACTCCAAAGCATTCACTCTGTTGTCCTTAAAGCACAATTTAACTAATTTGGCAGTTTGCATAGGGTCATGATTCGTTTGGAAGACCCATTTGTGGCCAAGTTTTAATTTCCTGGCTGATGTCTTGAGATGTTGCTTCAGTATTTCTACATAATGTTCTTTCTTCATGATGCCATCTTTGCTGAAGTGGACCAGTCCCTCCTGCAGCAAAACATCAACAACATGATGCTGCCGCCCCTTACTTCACAGTTGGGATGGTGTTGGGATAAGCTCCTCCAAATGTAACACTGGCCATTATGACCAAACAGTCCAATCTTAGTTCCATCAGAACACAGGACATGTCTCCAAAAAATTAGTCTTTTTCCCAGTGTAATTTGGCAAATTGTAGTCTGGCTTTTTTTTTTTGTTGTTGTTGATTATGGCTTGTCGATTTTCCCATGTTGTCACAAAAGGAAGCAGTGTGTTTGAGGTTTTCCTTTAATACTATTCTACTGTTGTGCCTCCAATTAACTCAAATGTTGTCAATTAGCCAATCAGAAACTTCCAAAACCTTGACACCATCATCTGAGCACTTTCAGAGGCATAATAATCTTATTGTATGTAAACTTGACTTTCAAGACAAGTTATAACAATTTCTTAAAAAATCTCTCTCTCATTATTCTGCTATTAACGATAAGAGAAACGAACTTGATAAAAAAAGTTTAGTCACATTAACATCTGACTTTTTTTTTAAATGGTTATGTGCCTGTTTATACAGTGTATGTAAACTTCTGGCTTCAACTGTATGTACAGTTGAAGGCAACATTATAACCCTCCTGTGATCAAAATTTTCTCAAATGATGTTTAACCGAGCAAGGAATTTTTCACAGTATTTCCTATAATATTTTTTCTTCCGGAGAAAGTCTTATTTCTTTTATTTTAGCTAGAATAAAAACAGTTTTATTTTTTTAAACATTATAAGGTCAATATTATTATCCCCCTTTAAGCAACATGTTTTTTTTTCTTCCATTGTCTACAGAACAAACTGCTGTTTTATGACTTGTCTACTTGCCTAATTAACCTTGTTAAGCCTTTAAAAGTCAATTTAAGCTTAATCTTCAAGTATCTTGAAAAAATATCTAGTAACACATTATGTACTGTCATCATGAAAGAAATGTTTTGATGCAATTTGAGTGACGTGATTGATGATTGAAGCATATGAAGTATCTAAAGCACTCAATTGTTCTCCTTCAAAAGATGTGTCCCAGTTACATTTTTTTATTTTTTAGTTTTTGTGTGTGGCTGCATTGTGTAAATCCAGTCTTAAGCCAGACTCTCAGTGTGTGTATAATCTGGTTACAGACGGCAGCGTACTGGATCTGAGCTGGAGTACACTGAAAAACTGCAGCAGTACGGTGAGTTCATCTTCTGCACACACTGTTTGCCAGAAATCCTTCTTGCTATACATATTTATTGCTGTTGAGAGAGAGAAAGCTTGTGAATATGATGTGAATATGATATTTGTAAGAAATTAAATTGGTCGTTAGATATATTATAAATCTATATTAAATCTACTCTCTATATATATTGTATATAGTATTTTATAAAATAATGCAAAATGCTGATGTAAAAATGCTAAATGTTTAGTTTATTAAATGTAAATATCCATGAAAAATAAAAGAAATATATAAATGTCAAATAAATTAAGTGAACAAACATTTGATACATAAAAATGGGTAAAAATATATAGTTTAAGAAGT
Organism: Danio aesculapii; assembly: GCF_903798145.1. NCBI lineage: Eukaryota > Metazoa > Chordata > Actinopteri > Cypriniformes > Danionidae > Danio > Danio aesculapii. The sequence continues at coordinate 7,601,769 of NC_079436.1, read as the reverse complement.
TTAAAAACTATACTCACCAGCCACTTTGTTAGGTACACCTTACTAGTACCGCTTTGGACACCATTTTGCCTTCAGAACTGTCTTGAAATTTTCCTCAGAGGTTTTGCTTTATATTGACATGATAGCAACCCACAGTTGCTGCAGATTTGTCGGCTGCACATCCATGATGCAAATCTCCTATTCCACCGCATCTCTAAGGTGCTTTATTGTATTAGGATCTGGTGACTGTGGAGGCCATTTTAGTACAGCGAACTCATTGACATGTTCAAGAAACCAGTCTGAAATGATATGTGCTTTATGATGCTGGAAGTAGCCATCAGAAGATGGGGACACTGTGGTCATAAAAAGATGGACATGGTCAGCAACAATACTCAGGTAGGCTGTGGTGTTGACACGATGCTTAATTGGTACTAAAGGGCCCAAAGTATGCCAAGAAAATATATCACACACCATTACACCACCACCACCAGCCTGAACCGTTGATAAAAGGCAGGATGGATCCACGCTTTCATGTTGTAGATGCCAAATTCTGACCCTACCGTCCGAATGTCGCAGCCAAAATGGAGACTCATCAGACCAGGCAACATTTTTCAAATCTTCTATTGTTCAATTTTGGTGAGCCTGTGTAAATTGTGGCCTCAGTTTCCTGTTCTTAGCTGACAGGAGTGGCACCCGGTGTGGTGTTCTGCTGCTGTAGCCCATCCACCTTAAGGTTGAATGTGGTGTGTGTTCAGAGATGCTCTTCTGCATACCTCGAGTGGTTATTTGAGTTACTGTTGCCTTTCTATAAGCTGGAACCAGTCTGGCCATTCTCCTCTAACCTCTGGCATCAACAAGGCCACAGATCTGCCGCTCACTGGATATTTTCTCTTCATCTGACCATTCTCTGTAAACCCTAGAGATGGTTGTGCATGAAAATCCCAGTAGATCAGCAGTTTCTGAAATACTCAGACCAGCCTGTCTGGCACCAACAACCATTCCATGCGTCCAAAGTCACTTATATCACCTTTCTTCCCCATTCTGATGCTCAGTTTGAACTGCAGCATATCGTCTTGATCATGTCTACATGCCTAAATGCATTGAGTTGTTGCCATGTGATTGGCTGATTAAAAATTTACGTTAACGAGCAGTTGGACAGGTGTACCTAAAAAAGTGGCCAGTAGTATATATATATATATTATAAAAATAATGCAAAATGCTGAAATAAAAAAATGTAGTTTATTAAATATAAGTAAATATGCATAAAAAAGTATATAAATGTAAAATATATGAATTATACAGATATTTTATATTTGAAAATGGGTAAAAATGTATAGTTTTAGAAGTTTCAATAAAAGTATAATAAAATTATTTGTTTTTCCACATTTTTGCTTAAAAGCAATAAGATTCAAGTCCCAATGTGATATTTATTTTGTTATTAGTACATGAGGTGTTTTATATCTGAAAAACATTTAACAGCATATCGTCACCTTGGAATTATAAGTTTCTATGTGCGTTCTGAATGATTTTAAGATATTGAACTTTTAAGTTTTTGCATTCCATGTCAAACAGTATGTGTGTAACATTTGTTGTTTTAAATAAAAAGTCTTAAAATGTAAACAACTTATAAAAAAACATCCCATAATGTAAATCAGTTGTCATTTAATAAGAATATGTCAATAACTCAATTTTGACAAAAATGTCAGGTAGAACCTTATAATTCTAAGGTGACGATATATTTTGAACATATTTCTTAACTTCTTTGTTTTAGTATCGCCCGGTGTAAAAGTTTACATTGACCCTTTCACCTATGAGGACCCGAACGAGGCAGTTCATGAGTTTGCCCGAGAGATTGACATCTCATGTGTGAAGATAGAAGAAGTCATTGGAGCAGGTAAACCACATTTACAAGTATTACAATCTGCAAAATCGCATTAAGAAGAATTTGCTAACCTCCAACATCTGATTTTTCATAAACATACAACAGATTTAGGTTTTGCTGGAAGTATTCGCCATCCCTCATAGTAACTGGTTTGGCTTTAGGAGCCAGATTGTGCACGAACAAGTAGCACATTAGTTAGGTGTGTCCCAAAATACACTATTCTACTCCATTTTGTGGTATAAATAGTGTAAGTAGTCCATTCACACTGGAAATTCTAACAATATTAAGTGCATTTAAAATACTCAAATGATATACTTTTAAAAATATAAGTGAAATGTTTACACTTTATTCGCTCACTTAGCAGAAGGGGAGGAGCTATCAACCCCTAAGGTTTTATTACTTTATTTATTTTAGATTGTGCAAGCAAAATTCTCTAACAGAAATGATTAAACCACCTCCCGATTGTGAATTTGGTTGTACTCATGACAAGTAGTTCATTTCTTTTCCTGTCTGTATGCACCAGACACCGTCTTATTTGCAAAAATTGTGCTATTCTGGGTGTGCTCAACAAAGTCTGTAACTCATATACAATTATAGGCTATATTACAAAATATATCTTATTTTTAGGGCTTTGACTTTATATAATATGACGACTGACATACCAAGCTTACTTGTTAATATCTCAATATAAATATGAAGTGACAAAATTTCAATTCTGTTGTATTTTAGCGCTCAGAACAACTGCTATGGTCATTCTACAAGATACATTACATTGTTACAGGGTTCCAGTGCTTCTTGAAATTACTTGAATTGCAGACATGTGAAAGGCCAGTCAAAGCCTGGAAAGTACTTAAAAACAAGCAAAGGTCCTTGAAAGTGCTTGAATTTAAAATGTTTGGTGTTATTTCAAAAATTGTATTGTGCTGCTTTCAAAAACTGAATGAAAAAATGAAGAAATCCTTAATTTAAAAATCTTAAATTTAAATCTTATACGAGAACTATGACAAATTATGCATTTTATCAGTATTTCAGAAAGTCCATTTACCTATTGCCAGTATAGAAGTCAAGTTATTGTATTAAAGTTCTTTGAACATGATTGTTTAAAATGGTCAACATTTTTGAAAATGACACATTCAAACATTATCATTACTATGACCAAGGTTATTATAGTTAACGAAAATGAACAAAAAACGAACACTAAAATTTAAAAACATTTACGTTAAAAAAATGCTTTTAAAAAAAACTAGAACTGAAACTGTATTGTGCACATACAAAACTAACTCAAACTAACTAAAATTATAGCAAAAACATCCTTAGTTTTCATCTTTGTAAATGTTTTTAATAAGCCTGCTGCCAGGTGTTTGTCCCGTACGGGACCTCGGAGTCTGTAATCCTGATACCATTGGCCAGATCAAGCCGGTCCTCCTTCAGTCATCCTCGCTGTTGCTCCTGTGACAAAAACAAGACCTAAAAGTATTAATCCAACACATTTGTGCCCAATAATGGGTTTTATTTCCTTACTAGTGATCCTGATCGTGAACGAATCGTCCTTTTTAACCAGATCTTCTAAGTGAACTGGTTGAACTAGTTCACCAAATCAAACTGAATCATTTGATTCGATTTGCATCTTCAGTAAAGCACTTATCCACAAACTACCTACTTTTTAACATGCCTAATACCCCCTCTGACTCAAAATAAACCGATTTCCAGAGTTATTCATTTATTAGAACAGTACACAGAGATCAGATTTGAGAACTGGTGAACTGATAATACTGCACATGCGTGATTTAGCAGGTGAACCGAACCTAAACAGTAAATGACAGTCTGCTGTGACTGAACTAAACTTGATCAACTGCAGCTCTGCAGCGTGAGGGCTTAAATGAGAGGATCTGGCGAAGCTTAAGTTTATTTCATAACAGAAAATCGTAATGGAATTTAAATAAGTGAATCATGCTTCAATTGAGTTGCAACTAACACTGAAACGAATAAAAGCTAAATTAAAACTAAGCAATTTTAAAATATGGAAAGTAATAAAAACTAGTGAATGTACCTCTAAAAACGAATTAAAAATAACTGAATTTGAAAACAAAAGTCGAAACGAAATAAAAAAACTAATGAAAAATCCAAAGCTATTATAACCTTGACTATGACATTTTAATGTAAATATTAAGTGTAAGGGAAATGTTAAGTACTGGAAGGACTTTCATGGTGCTATATATGCTGGATGTGTGAATTATGGGACTCGATTTAAAATTATTAGTGATATAAATGTTTTCGAAAGTCCTTTAATGTTTGTCCATGAAAGAGTGGGAACCCTGATTTTAAAAAATAGCTCACACTCATGAGAGAGTTTATTCTGTAACTAACCATATGCATGCTGCTTGCTGTTTTGTGTTTATTCATTTATGTTTTGTTTGTTTGTCAATCCCCGTGCTCGTGCTTGAACACTCCTGTTGTTTTATGATCTGAATCACATCCTTCCTCTTCACTCCCAACTGTCACATCCAGAAACCAGATCCAAAACTCCCACAGGCCTTAAATTCCTGTCTCCTCCTTCTCCGCAATGTGTCCCTAAACTCCTCTCTCACCCCCTCTCTCCATCAGCCCCTTGCTTATTCAGACCCTGAGCATTCGTTTCTCTTTCACCATCATCTCTTCCCTCGAATGATTTTTGATCCTGAGCTCAAACCAATAATCCTCACGCCCCTCCCCCACTCCCCCATCCCCCCTTTTCCTCCTCTGTTCCCCTCATTCAGGAGAGTTTGGCGAGGTTTGTCGGGGTCGACTTAAACAGGCTGGCAGAAAGGAAACAACCGTGGCCATCAAGACGCTGAAGGCGGGCTACACCGAGCACCAGAGGCGGGACTTTCTCAGCGAGGCTAGCATCATGGGCCAGTTTGACCACCCTAACGTCATCCATCTGGAGGGCGTCCTGACCAGGAGTTGTCCGGTTCTCATCGTCACAGAGTTCATGGAGAACGGAGCGCTCGATTCATTCCTCAGAGTAAGACTGAGATCATATTCAGTGCGTATTGCATTAGCCGCACTTATTAAGTTTCTGAAATACACATTGTGTAGAGAGCTGCGATGGAGCCCAATGGTGTTTTACACATCATTAGTGTGACCTGACTAAATTATCTAGATTAACTGGTTTTTAACCCTGTTAAAATGGGCCACAGGTACATTCTGTAAACAAAAAATAATGGCTAATTCTTATGAAACGGTATAATTTTTCATTGTGATGCGAAACTGATTAAGCGCACTGTATTTTTACACACATTTCATTACTACATAGACATTAATGAAGCAGAAAGCACATAAATGGAAAATAGAAATATGTGACTAGTCGCATAAATAACACTGTAAATATCAAAGGTTCACTGAGATCTTTTTTTTCAACACAATTTTAAACAATAGTTTTAAAGGGCTCCTATTTTGCACATTTTACAAGATGTAAGATAAATCTTTAATGTCTCCAAAATGTGTCGGTAAAGATTCAGCTCAAAATACCCATCAGATTATTATTATACAATGCAGAATATGCCAAATTTGGAGACAGGGAGTTGACGATTGCCTACACCCCCCGTGACCCCAAAACCCAACCGTCACAGAAGCATGGGTGCTACCTTAGTGGGCGGTACAAGGTCCACTCTGTAGTTGACGATTGCCTACATCTCCCCCTTCCCCTAACTCAACCGTCACAGTAGCATGAGTGCTACCTTAGTGGGCGGTACAAGGTCCGCTACATAGTTGACGATCGCCTACACCTCCCCCCACCCTAAAGCTAACCGTCACAGTAGCATAAGCGTTACCTTAGGGGGGGGCAGTACATGGTCTGCTATGTAGTTGAAGATCACCTACACCTACACCTTCCCCTACCCTAAACTCAATCGTCAGAGTAGCATGGGCGGTACCTTAGTAGGTGGTACAAGGTCTGCTACGTAGTTGACGATCCCCTACACCTCCCCCTATCCTAAACCAAACTGCCACAGTAGCATGAGTGTTACCTTAGTGGGCGGTACAAGATCTGCTACATAGTTGACGATCACCTACACCTCCCTGTACCCTAAACCCAACCTTCACAGTAGCAAGAGCATTACCTTAGTGGGCGGTACAAGGTCCACTACATAGTTGACGATCGCCTACACCTCCCCCTACCCTAAACCCAACCATCTCAGTAGCATGAGTGTTACCTTAGTGGGCGGTACAAGGTCCGCTACATAGTTGACGATCGCCTACACCTCCCCCTATCCTTAAACTAACTGTCAAAGTAGCATGGGTGCAACCTTAGTGGGTGGTACAAGATCCGCTTTATAGTTAATGATTGCCTACGTCTCCTTCTACCCTAAACCCAACCATCACAGTAGCATGGGTGCTACCTTAGTGGGCAGTACAAGGTCCGCTACGTAGCTGACAATCGCCTACACCTCCCTGTACCCTAAACCCAACCATCCCAGTAGCATGGGTGCTACCTTAGTGGGCGATACAAGGTCCGCTATGTAGTTTACAATCGCCTACACCCAACTATCACGGTAGCATGAGCGTTACCTTAGTGGGCTGTACAAGCTCCACTACGTAGTTGACGATTGTCTACGTCATCAAGCTGCGGGTTGCAAATTTGGGCTCAGAGTAAAGTGTAGCTGTTTCTGTAGCCTGTGTCATTAAATGCAAATGAGCTGGTTTTCCTTGCCCACCATTCCCACATGTGTGGTTCTGAATTACGTAGAGATTTTACTGTCTTTATTACAATTATGTTCTATTTTAAGAATGTTTTAAACTTGTTAAACTCTTTCTTGAGATGCAGCTGATCACAGAGAGTTGGAACAAATCTTTTAATCCCAGTTTCTTTGCAAATTCTGTTCGCTGGACATGATTATACGCGTTACTATATTGACACGTTATAAGTGCCTGTCAATCAATTCGGTGGGCGGGGAAACTGCACTCCTACGTCATGTTGGAGTGGGATTTGGATTCTATTTTAATGTCAGGAAATTTTAAAAAAGAGACTTGTTGTGTTTATAGCACTCCAATATGACTGGGGACACTATACGTACAAACAGTTCTGTCCAAACAGCTTACAAAAGATGATTTAGCATGCTCTAGATGTAAGTGCCCTTTGATAGATAATTACTAATAACTACTCCAGGTCCACACGGAATTTAAATGCACAGAAATCCGCCTATTTCCACAGATTGTTATCCCATCATTGAATCTATTTATTTACTTGTGTAAATTTGTGTACATTTATATTCATTCAGTTTTTACGTTAATTTCAGTAATATTATTGACTAATATAGAAATGTTTAAATCATTTATTTACAATACAGTTTGTAAAGTCATATTTCTTGAGTCTTTTAGTAGATATATTATATGAGTGACTTGCTTTGTTCACCAAATAAGTGGATCTAATTGAATTTGCATTGTAAACATTGAAAACATTTTTATTTCAAATATTACGTTTTAGTTACGATACTGCCAAAATCATTTTGAATAAATCCGCAGATTTTTTTTTTTTACAAAATTCTGCACAGAAATAGCAAAAAACTCTTTCTGGACCTACTAGTAACAAGGTTACTTTTAGGGAATTTTAGTAGTAAAATGTGTATGAAACCTGTAATAATCAATTAAATAGTACTGTAGCAAAGGAGTTAATTTCACAACTGTATCTCAGTCAAACTGTAATTAATTCATATTAATGTGTCATGCCAAATAATCATCCAGCATACACCTGGAAACAAATTCACATTTATTCCTAAAATCCTCACTTGTGCCTGGGGTTTCTGTATTGCAGTGAGTGACTCAAAATGAGATATTGCACTGGGAACGGTAGTCAGTTTCAGCTGGAAAGCACAAGCAGTCACTGTTATGCATAAAACATACTGATTTCACAAAGAAATATAGTTGATCAAAAAATTTTAATAAAAAGTTTATTTCATTGCTGTAGCACAGTAATGAAAAAGGTACAAATTCTAGAAATAATTCAAACAAAACAGTATTGATCCATGTGTTTGAGATACTGTTCTACAGTGTTTTCAGTTGCACTACCTGCTTGCAGCATAGATGGTGCATACATTAAAAGAATGAAAGAAAATCGCTCTTTTTTAAGCATGAAGTTTAAAAGTTTAAAGTAACATATGCTGCTTTGAAAATATTCAGGGCTTCGCCTAGTCACACCCCTGGTCCTAAGAAGAAGAAAAAAAGATTTGGCTTCATAATCTTTCATCAAAATTTAATAACTTGTTCAATCCATTCCCCATAGGTTTTTTCTCTCTCTTTCTCTCTCATCGAATATTCTGTTTCAATCTGAAATGCGTCACATTAACTAAAACCCTACATCTGTGGGCAGTCTTGAGTCTCCACGCTGACAGTGGAATTTGATAACCCCTCTGCATTAAACACTTATTCATGGTTCTTTACAGAGAACATGCTTCACCTTTAACTAGAGTCAACATCTGGCTTTTCAAAACCCTTAAAATACCTAAATAATCTGCGGAAAGACCTCGTGTAATCCTTCAGCTGAGTTTCTACTGTAACGCTTGATAAACAGTTTGAACCCCTGACCCTATTCCAATCCATGCAGACCGTCAGGCCCTCTTTACACACAATATTAAAATGTATTTTTGTCCATCCGATTACAAGTGGACAAATGGGCTAAATACAGGTCTAAATGGAGTCTTCTACAGTGTTCCAAAATGCCTAACGCCGATTGCTTTTTTTGATGGTTAAATCCCATAGATATAGATGAATTACCAGTTTGTAACCATTCAGAATGCGCACACAATTAACGTTAAAGTGAGCAGCGTTTGTCTGACATGTGTATTTGCGATAGCACTCTCCCAATGGATAATGGAAAAGACAAAATAGCATCCAGCCCAAAATATACAACTATCTTATTGAAACTCCAAGTGATTTTACAAGAGAGAAGTTAAAGACCTACAAGTCTTTGGATGCCAATAATAATAGTTAGACTTTCCTAATTAAATGGCTAGACTGTTGTTGTAGAATCATTGCTAGGTGGTTGCTAAGGTGTTCTGAGTGGTTGCTAGGGGTTTTATGTTTCTAGTATGGATTAATATATTGTTAGTATGTTGTTAATGTCTAATGTAGAGTCAGTGGCATTTTTGTTTTACAATACAAGTCTATGGAACAGTTGCCTGGGTGCCGTAAGTGGATGCTAGGGTGTGGCTAGTTGAAAGGTCATCGGTGATTGGCAGCTTGGTAGTCTGAGTTAAATAAGCCCAACCTTAAGTCTGTATATTAGTCTGGTGCAAAGTTTGATCCTATGTTAATGGCTGATTTATACTTCTACGTCAAGCGCACTCGTATGGTCTGGCGCAGCCTCTGTGTGGTCTCATACCCCTCGCCATGGCTGCCGCTGATGCTAACGCTGATGTGTACCTCTCAAAAAATTTAACTGTCGCAACAACCATCGCGCAAACTCTGTGATTGGTCAGCTTGTTAACGCTGATGAGTCTGAGCGGGCCGCCCAGAGCCGCATGAACCCATTGGAGCGAGTGTTTACAAGTGTTGAGTCCCATGAAGGAGCTCCAATTGAAAACTATTGTTTTGGGTTTACCTTATGATTATAGTTGTTGCACGTCCGCTGGTTCCTGCCTTTAAATGAGCGAGTTTTAGCTACTTGTACATGTAAGGTAGCGATCAGAAAAACAAAACACCTGCGAAGAAATTTGACACAAGGAATATAAAAACCTCACTGCCATCTAGCGTTTTGGAAGTGTTATTGCAGAGCAACACAAACAGCATGCAGAAGTATAAATGCACGACTACGTGCAAGGCAGATGTCGTGGGTCACTTCGATCGCTCGACGCAGGTGTATAAACCAGCCTTGAGTCAACTTAAAATGGAACTTTTCCGGGTCAGTTTTCGGACAACCATAAGTCGGATCAAGTGAAAAAAAAGCAACTGAATTCAGTTAGTTTGGTTTTTGTAGTATGAAAGTGTAACACGTGGATGACAGAGACAACGTTAGGATCCAAATGCAGGTTTATTCGGTAGTCAGGCAAGCAAAGGTCAACACAGGTGCAAACAGATGAATAAAGGCAAATCCAGAATCGTAGTCACTGTAACAGGTGAGAGGTCGGAAGGCAGGCAGTGAACATGGACAAACAGACAAACTTGGCAAGGATCAAAACTTGGAGAAACAAGACTAAGGAAAATGCGTTGAATTGTCACTTTACAGGAAAACAAGACTCGGTCATGTGAATGAGTGTGTGTGCTGCTTAAATGGTGTTTGTAATCAGTCCTTGACGATCCTCAGGTGGTGCGAGTGTAATCAGTAGAGACTTGGAGCAGGTGTGAGTGTGTGTGGCATGACTGAATATGTAGTCCATTAATGGCGGAATTGTAGTCCATGTGTGTGAGATCCAGCGATCTGGGAGTTATGATCGCTGGTGATCGTGACAGAAAGGTCTAGAAGGAGATGCGTTCTTAAAGTAGACCAAGAAGACAGAAGAAGAAAAATATCTTCATGTAGTATAACTGTATGTTGTCTTTTTCAAGCATTTATGAGGTGGAATTTTTAAGCTGCTATAACCAGAAGTATGTGAGTTAGCAGTATTAATTGTGAAAGAGATGCTGTAAATTCTGTGGACAGAATAGACTGCGGTGAGCTGTAATCATAGTAACACACCAACAAACTGCTTATTGCGGCCAAAATGTGCCTGCGCTGAGTGAGTGCCTGAGGAGACAGTATTTACAGTTTGTATTATTTTTTCTGGAGAAAGTGTTATTTCTTTTACTTTGGCTGAAATAAAAGCAGTTTCTAATGATTTTTTTAAGCTCAGTATTATTAGCCCTGTTTGGCTCCAGAACAAACCACTGTTGCCTAATGACTTGCCTAATTAACCTAATTAACCTTGTTAAGCCTTTAAATTGCACTTTAAGCTGAATAATTGCAAAAGAATTAATAAAATAATATGTACAGTACTGTCATCACGGCGAAGAAATTAGATATTAAAACTAAAAACTTGTCTCCATTAAACAGCACTTGGGAGATATTTGTAAAAGAATGAACATTTCACAGGAGAGCTAAACAGACACTAAACATTTTACACTATTTAGACACTAAAACAGTGTTGGTTAATTGTTAGTATTAAAAAATCAGAGCAATGTATTTTTTCTTATGTAAAAAAGCAAGAGATTGTTAGTAATAGAAGGTCAAGTGTTGAATCAAGCAGATGAATGCTTTAGCTGTTTACTAACGTTACTGAAGCTGATCATTCAGACAATAGAAGCAATCAGTTTCAACAAAAGTGCAACACATTTTTGGAGTCGGTGCAGTATTAGAGAGAATAAATGTAAATGGTAGAAGGTCAAAGCAGTTTTTTGTAACAAAAATAGACTCTGTTGCTGGTAGTGCTGATGACAAAGATGCCTTTTAGCTGTTAAAAGTGTCTATCTGAGAAAATCCACATGTATAAAATGTATGGCATATGTGTCAAAACATTGCAAAAATGTCTGTTTACATTTTTTTAACCATTAGAATTACAAATATGTGCACTACCTGACAACAGTCTTGTAGTCTATCCAAATTTTAGGAACAAGGAACAAGTTTTAGGACTTCTAGTTGATCAATTGGTATCAGAAGTGGCTTATATGAAAGGCAAAGGCCTTTTAGATTATGCTTATTTGACCAAAATTAAATATGATCATGCTTTGATTTTTAATTAGGACAGTAAGCTCTGACTTTGCTTAGACAAAAGTCTTGTCACTTAACGGAAATAATGTACAGTATAGTCATGAAAAAAGAATTAATATTGTGTTTGACTCAGATAACTTATTAATAAAGTCATCTGGAATGGCAAAGAAAGCGTTCTTGCAGGACTCTCAGAATTCATCAAGATTCTTTGGGTTCATCTTCAGTGCCTCCTCCTTCATCTTACCCTAGACATGCTCAATAATGTTCATGTCTGGTGACTAGGCTGGCCAATCCTGGAGCACCTTGACCTTCTTTGCTTTCAGGAACTTTGATGTGGAGGCTGAAGTATGAGGAGCGCTATCCTACTGAAGAATTTGCCCAAATGTCTTGATACCTCATGCTGTTGATGTTGCCATACACAGATTTCTCGCATGACCCCATAATGAGAATAACCCCAAACTATGATTTTTTCCTTCAGCAAACTTGACTGATTTCGGTGAGAATTTTGGGTCCATGCGGGTTCCAATGGATCTTCTGTAGTATTTGTGATGATTGGGATGCAGCTCAACAGATGATTCATCTGAAAAATCTACCTTCTGCCACTTGTCAAAATGATCAACTAGAAGTCAAGTTATTATTTGTTGCTTTTACAACTGGGATAGACAACAAGACTTTTGTCAGGTAGTGTACATATGTTAAGATAAATTAGCTATATTTTTTATATGTGACCACATACAGTTGAAGTCAGAATTATTAGCCCCCCTGATTATTTCTTTCCCCAATTTCTGTTTAATTGAGGGAAGTTTTTTTTCAACACATTTCTAAACACAATGGTTTGTCTCATTTCTAATAACTGATTTATTTTATCTTTGCCATGATGACAGTAACAAAATATTTTACTAGATATTTTTCAAGACACTTCTATACAGTTTAAAGTGACATTTAAAGGCTTAACTAGGTTAATTAGGTTAACTAGGCAGGTTAGGGTAATTAGGCAAGTTATTGTATAACGATGGTTTGTTATGTAGACAGTCGGAAATAAAATTAGCTTAAAGGGGCTAATAATTTTGACCTTAAAATGGTTCATAAACAATTAAAAACTGCTTTTATTCCAGCACAAAAAAAACAAATAAGAAATAAAATAAGAAACCAAAGAAATAAAGAATATAAAAAATATTATCATATCAAAACTTTTGTGAAAACATAATTTGGGAAATATTTAAAAAAGAAAACAAAATTCAAAGAGGTGGCTTATAATTCTGACGTCAACTGTATATAACTATATCTAATATATTTGAACATATGTACATTTTTTGTAATTCCAATAATAAAAAAAAAATTGCCTTTTTTGCTATATGTTGAAATATAGGTTGCATTTATGACATATCTTTTATGTATGCAAAATCCAAATATGAACTTGTATATCCGACTGGCCAAAAAGCATGCCATTAGCAGGTGTAAACAGGCTTTCAGAGATGAGGTGGTCTCACCCCGCCTGTAAATGACACAGCTTAAAAACCCACCCAAGCAGCCCCTGATCTTCTTACAGCACAGCTTGTGCTCACACAAAGTCCAGCCAGGGACACAAGCGCGCTCGTTTTCCACACAAACACACAAACACGCTTCTAAAAATATCTAGAAGAGCAAGCTTTGGCATGATTCATCTTCAACTTTAGAAGAAGAAAAAACATCAACATCAAAATCTTGTACCAGAATGTTTATCGTCATTGGAGAGAAACCAAGTGAGAATGGCTACAGACGTGATGGTGATGTCTTTTTGCTTCAGGGCTTAGCATGAAGCATGTGCTATTTGTGAACAGCAGACTTGTGAATTTTCTCGTAGAGATCTCTTCAACACTAGAACTTGGGCTGTAGCATTACATTTTTACATCCATTTTCTCTTACATCATGTCCTATCTACATGCAACTCAAGAAAAGAACATATTTTCAATGTTAAAAGGAGTTGTTTTTGTCCTAACTATCAGTGGTGGGAACGCACAAATTTTCTGTTTTAGAAACTGTGTCGATTTCCACAACATCACTGCAAAACAACAGCATAAACTACAATGACAATGATCACCTCAGGTACTGATTATGTGCTTTATTCAGTGTTAAATGAGTTTGAACAGATTTTTCACAACATTTTTTGCCACACTACTGAAAGCAGCAGCAGATGTCACCTTAGATGTTGGAAATAAAATAACTAGAAACAGAAAATGAAAGTTGTAACCGTTTACTTTTAATAAGGTTAAATATGTATTAATTACATTATAAACCATTTCGTTGGGAACGTGGGGGCTTATATTGAAATCTTTCTGTTGTCACGTCCAGTGATGGGAATAACGGTGCTATAAATAAACATCGTTACCAATTGACGATACTTTTTTCAGTAACGAGTAATCAAATAAGTTACTGTTTCGCTATTACCGATACTGACAATGAAATGTGCATTACTATAATTGAGAACACTATAGCGGTTTTCATGCGAGCATGCAAATTTTATTGTGCAACTATAGTAATGATAGTATTTATAATGATATGTTGAATTTGATGGTTGTCTCTTACATTGTCCTACAAGAACATTAAAATAGTGTAGATTAGTGTATAATGTTTTATATTTTTTATAGTCATTTGACAAATTTTTTTAAGTAATACAATAGTTAATTACCCTGGTAATTAGTCACTTTTATAAATAGGTAACTCAGTTACTATTTGTGAGAAGTACCTAGTAACTATAACTAATTACTCTTTTAAGGGAACATGCCCCACATTGGTCGCGTCACGTTTGTCACCTTACACATTGCTTGTTGATGAAATCTTGTCACATCACATGTAATATTGCGTCATGAGGCCTAAATGTAATTTATTACTCTGAGACAAAGCTGAATTTTTTGGCATCATTATAGTCCTCAGTGTCACATGATGCTTCAGAAACCATTTTAATATAACAAAGTTGTCGATGTTAATAATAGTTGTTGTACTGTAATATTTTTCTAGAAACTTTTGAACATTTTTTTGAACGATTTTGTCCTTTGAAGACTTGAAAGGTCTAAAAAATAAATCTTTATAATTTTAAACATTTCTTTTCACTTTTATCAATTTAACCTTTTGATACATAAGTTTTAAACACTCCTGCTGAGTTATTTTTTTTTATGTGACCATTATTTAGAACGTATTGCTTTTAAAAACAGCAACACATTAAGTTTATCTCGCGACACAATGAAACTGTTTCTTTTTTCCTTTTTCAACAAGCATCCTAATTAATAATAATTATAATATTTCTCAAATATGTGTAAAAGCATGTATTTTGTCATTTAAACAGCTTAATGATCAAGTTATTTGATTGATTTTTATTTTTTCTAAAATTTGATTTGATTGATATCAAGCCACTATGTTAGCCTACGCTTCAGTGGAGAGATTGCAGCTGCTGGATTTACAACTTTTGTAAATTTGTTAATTCGCAGACATCCATGAATACATGAAAGTTTGTTGATCTTTAGTTTTGTTTTGGTTGCCATGTCAGGTGACCAAAATTTAACGTATATTTTCTGTCTGATAGTGACGTCAGCTGACATCTAATCCTGAGTTCAGCTGGAGTTAATATTTGCTTGATTTTAGGCTGTGGCATTTACTAACTAAAATCCAACATAATTTTAACGGCATGATAAATCTAACATCAGTAGACATTTATCTTTGGTTGGTTTTATATTGTGTAATTACCTAACTAAAATACAGCGTCACTTTAATGTCATGTGACATCCATACAGTGTTAAAGTCTAACAACAGTAGATGTTGATCTTTGGTTGATAATAGGTCTTGGCATTATCTAACCAAAATCCAACGTCTTGGGTTCTAACATTAATTCAATTTTCACATAAGAACAAAATTCAAAACATCAATTTTACATCTGCATGACGTCCGGTGCCTGCAGGGAATATCCTTGTAACCTAAACAGTGTTTATTTAAATGTAAATAAAGCAAATTGTCTGATTATGTTTAAAAATAATTATAAATGCTGTCTCTATAGACAGCAGTGTGTGTTAAAGCAAACCATAAATGCTATGTTTTGCTAGTATTTTGTGTGTTTAAAGGTCTGAAACCTAAAATAAACATTATTTGTTTGACAACACTAATAAATTGTGATATAAATTGTGAACGATATCCATCATGGGAAAGCAGATTTGAATTTAGAAACTGATTACGAGATCCAGTAAACGAACTAATCACACTGGTGTGATCACACACGTTTCCACTTTTGGCTGGAAAATATATATATACAGTATATACTATAAATAATTATAAATGCTGTCTCTATAGACAGCAGTGTGTGTTAAAGCAAACCATAAATGCTATGTTTTGCTAGTATTTTGTGTGTTTAAAGGTCTGAAACCTAAAATAAACATGATGCCATGTTGTGATATAAATTGTGAACGATATCCATCATGGGAAAGCAGATTTGAATTTAGAAACTGATTACGAGATCCAGTAAACGAACTAATCACACTGGTGTGATCACACACGTTTACACTTTTGGCTGGAATATATATATATATATATATATATATATATATATATATATATATATATATATATATATATATATATATATATATATATATATATATATATATATATATATATATATATATATATACAGTATATACTATTAGATTTTAATTTCCAAAAGCCTGTAAAACACTACAAAAATCTTCTGTCTTGCATGCGAACCTGTATTTATTTTGAAAATGGGTTGTGTTTTCTAATTAGTCAAGTTTTTTTATTGGGCGCACAGCCATTAATATAACAACAAAAGATGATGATAATAAGCTTATTCGTTTGCGAGTATGTACAAAAACATTACAATTAGATGGTTGTTTGCAATTTATGTTCCCATTTTCTTTTTCAATCCACCACTTTTCTCCACAACTGCTTCAGTCTTTCTCTGTTCAGAATATGAAAAATGAAAACATGTGGCTTTGATATTCTTTGCAAAGTGTGTAATTGAATTACGCTTTCAAGTATTCAGCCCTATTGCGGAGGAAATTCCTCCATAAGGATTAGCTTTTGTGGAGTTTTGTGGAGACACTTCTTCATAGCATTGGCATCCCGATTCTCTGAAGAAGATTATGAGCTGCTGTGAACAGAATTAGTCCGAACGCACCGTCAAAGTCAGGCTGATTAGAAGGAGCAGAACCGCTGTAGTGTCGTGTTTACATCTGTTAATGTCACTCTCCCTCTTTTATTGTACTCTTTCCTTCAGCTGAACGATGGCAGGTTTACTGTAACGCAGCTGGTGGGCATGTTGAGGGGGATCGCAGCTGGCATGAAGTATCTGTCCGACATGAACTACGTCCATCGTGACCTGGCTGCCAGAAATGTGCTTGTCAACAGCAACCTGGTGTGCAAAGTGTCCGATTTTGGCCTCTCCCGCTTTTTAGATGACAACTCATCAGACCCCACCTATACCAGCTCATTGGTGAGTACAGATGTCACATTTAATAATGCATATATTTTTGTTCCAACTAATTCTGGAATGCCTATTACAGTAGCTCATTTTTGCCTCTTCACTTTAAAAAATAACTAAAAAAAGATAATAAAAATAAATCAATCAATTTAACAATACATTTAAATGGATAGTTCACCCAAAAATCCTTTACTCTCCTTTTACTTGTTTCAAATCTGTTTGAATGGGGTTTTTTTCTTTGGTTGAAACAAAAAAGAATGCTGGAAACCGGTAACCATTGACTTCCATAGTAGGAAAAGCTAGAAAAATACTATGGAAGTCAATGGTTACCGTTTTCTAATCTTCTTCTGTGTTACAAAAAAAAAAAAAAAAAACTCAAACAGGTTTGGAACAAGTCAAAGATGAGTAAATAATGCCAGTTTTTTTTATTTTTGGGTGAACTATCCCTTTAATTAATAATTTATTTTCATTAATAAAAAGCAGATCATGCTTTAATTTTTGGACCAATTTACAATATTAGCTATTACTTATGACTTTTTCTTCAAACAAACAATAGGTTTCCTGCTTATTAATAGTAAATAATTAGGGTGTGAATTACAGGGGGGAGGGGGGTTGGAGGGGTTTGACACATGTAAATAACACTTGATGCCCTGAAGGACTTCAAAACAAGATGTGTTAGGGGTTTTCTCTTTAAATTGTGGAAAATAGTTTGTACCGATCTGACCATTTTTCTCAGAAAACATATTTCTAATGGTGCTGTTGACTTGATATTTTCACCAGATGTTGGTAACAACCAAAGAAGTTCATATATGCAACGAAAACAAATCTAATTAGTTTACAAATTAAGTTATGCGTAATAAAAGTAAATGACGGAGGGAAAAAGTACTGAACACATGAAGAAAGGAAGGTGTTGAAAGCCCAGACGGCAGCTAAAATCTCTCAGTATTTATTCAACAACCATCTAACCTTCCTAAGTATATATGAATATTAGCTGCTACAGTCCAACATCTAGATTAGCAGGAGGATGTAGATGAAAGCAGGGTGGACATTTCAAAGTCTCAAATGGTTTCAGAGAAATAAAATCAAGCTGCAGAATGGCCCAGCCAATCACCCGACCTGAATCCAATAGAAAATACAAATTAAAGATCAGATTTGATCAACGATACCCGCAGAACATCAAGTTTTTTACACTCAGTTGATGTCTGTGAAAAACTCACACCTGAGCAATGCATATGACTCCATATAAGAGGCGTCTTTAAGCTGCCATCACCAAAAATTCCTTTTATGTAGTATTAAATACATTTCAATAGTTCAGTACTTTCTCCTTGTGTTATTCCATTGTTATTACTCGTAATTATTTTTTTTAGATTTTTTTTGTGCTGTTTAATTTTCATGTTTGTATGTTTTATGTACAGTTGAAATCAGAATTATTAGCACCCCTGAATTATTAGCCCCCCTGTTTCTTTTTTTCCCCAATTTATGTTTAACGGAAGTTTTTTTCAACACATTTGTAAACCTAATAGTTTTAATAACTCATTTCTAATATCTGATTTATTTTATCTTTTCCATGATGACAGTAAATAATAATTGACTAGATATTTTTCAAGACATTCTATACAGTTTAAAATGACATTTAAAGGCTTAACTAGGTTAATTAGGTTAACTAGGCAGGTTAGGGTAATTAGGCAAGTTATTGTATAACGATGGTTTGTTAGACTATCAAAAAAAATTGCTTAAAGGGGCTAAAAATTTTGACCTTAAAATGGATTTAAAAAATAAAAACTGCTTTTATTCTTGCCTAAATAAAACAAATAAGGAAGAAAAACTATTATCAGACATACTGTGAACATTTCCTTGCTCTGTTAAACATAATTTGGGAAATATTTAAAAAATAATAATAATTAAAAGGGGGCTAATAATTCTGACTTCAACTGTACATGTCCACATGTAATGAGGCAGAAATATTACAAATTGTTTAGCTTTTTTTTTCATCTGACTGGCCATAATTATAACCTTGAAATGAAGAAAATTGGTGCACAATTGATCTAATATCTATCTTTGCTCAAGAGCAGTGAGTAATGTATGATGGGAGACTTCATTCCATTACGAATGACTCTCAAAAGCAAAACTGCAATGAAATGCACATCGTATTTGGCAAGACAGTGCGACATCCTAGAAGCAAAACACGAAAGAAAGAAGTATTGGATTTGATTCAGCAGTGCAGCGCAATCGTTCAATATCATGGCTTTTGTCAGAGTACCATGAGATTGCCTATTGATATTATGATGATCAGCCATTAAGATACTAATGATACGCATTATCATCTAAGCTAACATAGATGGCTCTGTAATCTTTGCAATGAAGAATTTGTATTCGACCAGTTATACACACTTTGGTTTGGGTGACCAATTCTAACTATTAACTACTTGCTGGTTTGCAGCTGGAAGGGCATCCGCTTTGTAAAACATGCTGGATAAGTTGGCGGTTCATTCCGCTGTGGCGACCCCTGGTGAATAAAGGGACTAAGCTGAAAGAAAATGAATGAATGAAATAATTTCTATAAAAATGTATGTCTTTTGTTGTGTGTGTTTGTGTGTGTGTGTTTGTGTGTGTGTGTGTGTTTATACATATATGCATAAATATAAATCTTGGATGCGATGAATCATTTGACAGCTCTAGTTTTAATAATAGACTGCTAATTAGTCAGTAGCTAATAGCCAAATTGTGACTAGAACTATAGTGTTACCATATATACAGTGTATTATTCAATAATATGAATACCTCGCATATGCATCTAATACATGTCTGAAAACCATTTTAGTATTTACTGTCTTTGTTAGCATAATAACCAAAAGACCTTGTGAAAAACTCCATTTCTATTAGCTTTGAGGAAATTCAGAGAACATTTTATCAAGGTGCCAAAGAGAAGTGTAGCGATATCTTCGCTTCACAGCTACGGTGCGCATTGCGAATTGATAAGAACAGCCTTGACCATCAGAATGGAGAGTACAGATGGCAGACGTGATATGTGCAGAAGCCTGTCTCTACAGTATCTCTGTCTGCTGGAAACATATGGATGTAGTCAGTAGAGTACAGTACGTGAAGGCTTGTTCAGTGTAGCCGACATGATAGGCTACAAATAAGGGAACTGACTGACTAGAATCTCATACAGTTCCTTTCACTTCAGCGTCTACATCAACTCTTTTGCCTAAAAATGTTGAGTAAACATTCCTGTCGATGCTAGTGGGAGTGAAGATTTATAGCTAGCATGCTCGTTTAGCTAGTACTTTGTTTGGATTAGTGTATTGATTAGCCTATTCGTTCACGTTGTTGGTTTCAGCGTTAAATGTTGTTTATTTTAGCATCAGGATTACTAAGCTTTTTCCACTGAGTTTTTCAGATATATTTAGTACGAGTAAATGTTTATTCTCACTTTAGTTAGCTTTAGCTTTTTCACAGATGAAGTTAGCATAGAGCCTGCTCGTTTTATTTGGACATTTTGAAACATACTAAAGGAATAGTTCAACTTAAAATGAACATTTCTTTATTGTTTACTCACACTCAAGTGGTTTTCTTTCTTGTGTTGAACCCAAAACAAGATAATGTGAAGAATGTTGGAGAAAAACAGCCAATGATATTGATATTAGGAACAAAAAATTACTATGGAAGTTAATAGCTGTTGTTTACCCAATATTCTTCAGAATATCTTCCTTTGTGTACAACAAATAAAAGAAACTGGAACTTGTTTAGGAAAAACAGTGTAGGATGAGTAAATGATGACAGAATTTGACCTTTTTTGTGTGTGTGTGAACTAGAAATGTCAAATTTTTTTTGTCATCGAGTCCAAGTCATTTGATTTCTTAGTTTCTAGCGATACCGAAATCCGATCCGATACTTCTAATACATTAAAAAAAGAATATAGAAGAGCTAAACTGAGATAAACAGATTCAGGATGTTACCTCAAAGTAATTTCAACTTAAAATACCAGGCAGGCAATCCCAAGTTTACACATCTCACAGTTTGCTATGGCAATGTTTTCATCATCAACTTTATAATACCTCCAGACACACTCGCGCTTTCCGCTTCAAGCTGCTTCCGTGTTCTACTTTGTCATTGCTGTTTCTGTGTTGAGTCAAGAAAGAGGTCTAACTCTGTGCCACCACATAACTATAGATGTGCTAAAAAAATTATGATATGCATATATATTTGAGTCCTGATCGGGAGGTAACGTTCGATTTCGATCGAGTCTGAAATCGGGCACGATTTCCTATCACATGATCGGATCTGGAAATCCCCAGTGTGATCTCTTTAGGCTCCAAATGCATAAACATGGGCTAAAATTAAAACTGACAGAGTTTTTTTCCACTAAAACATTTTAATTTAGTAAACATATTTTCATTTAAGGAAAACAAAGATCAATATTTGTTACATTAGTTGTCTGTTACATTTTTTTTTCAGTCTCTCTGGGCTCTGTAAATTCTCTTTACACACTTTGTAGCATAAAATTGTCGCAGTGCAATTTGTATGCAGGTCCAGAACAGAGATTGGCCAAATAAAAACAAAAATTTAATAAAAATAAATGAATAAATAAATAAATAATAATAATAATAATTCCTTATATTTATATAGCACTTTTCTGAACACTGAAGGACACGACGGCAGCCATATTGCGCCAGACCGCACACCACACACAAGTGGTGGAGAGGACACAGAATGATGAAGCCAATTATGATATGGCGATGTTTAAGAGGCCATGATGAACAGAGGACAGTTGACACATTTGGCCAGGATGCCAGGGTTAAACCCCTACTTTTTTCTGAAGGACATCCTGGGATTTTTAACGATCACAGAAAGTCAGGACCTCTGCTTTCTCAAAGACGGTGCTCACTGAGCAGTATAGTGTCCCCATCAATACTGAGCTGTTAGGACAAGTGTATCTATCTGCGGACTGCAAGACGGGGGCGTAAGATGAAGGGGTGTAACTTGTAGTAAGTTAGAGAGGCGGAACTTGCAGTTATCAAGATCCGATTGAACCATGCGAGGCGTCACAACGAGATATTGTTGGAAGATGACTTTCAAGAGAACATTTTCACCAAATGTTTTCATGAGTTTTCTTCAAATTTATTCACAACCAATTCATGTGATATATTATTATATACACCATGTATCTCCCCTCGCTGACTTCTTCATCCGCTTTGTCATGGGAGTTAGCTTACTCTGGGTCACCCTTGTGGTTGCAAATAAAAGTACAATGGCGAGCAACTTGCGACTGTGCATTAAAAACTGATGGTTGGGTTTGGGTTTGGGGAAGGTCTAGACGTTAATAGCTGATTTTTTGGGTTAAGGGGTGGGGTAGGTGTAGACGTTAATACCTATGATGGTTGGGCTAGGTGAAGATGTTAATAACTGATGGTTGGGTTTAGGGTTGGGGTAGGTGTAGACATTAAAAAAGATGATGGTTGGGTTTAGGGTTGTGGTAGGTATAGACGTTGACTTGTCTTCATAACTTCAAGTTATGCCTCTTCATGTTACACCCCTGTCTTGCAGTCCGCAGACAGACCCTACTCCGTTAGGACCCACACAGACCGCAGGTTGAGCGCCCCCTGCTGGTCTCACTAACACCACTTAATAATAAATAAATAAATACAGTACTGATTACTGGTACTGAGTACTGGTTATTCAATCTTTGCATCTGTAAGCTAAAACAATTAGAAGCCTAACTTAAAAAAATAAAAAACACAATATGATATAAATATATTATATGAGGCTGAAATATACTAATAAATTATTTTTTTCATAATTAATACAATTTTTATTTTACTTATCCCGGCTGATGTTTACTAGCATTCATTTCTTCCAGTTTGTAATAATTTCAGAAAAATGAACACTTTCTAACCTATCTGCACTGAATAATTCAAAAAAAAGAATGACAGAAACAACAGTATATTAACAGCTTCAAATGTTAGCCCATTTAAGTAAACATAATCATAATAATAATCATACTAATAACATATTCATGTAAAATATTCGACAACTGACCATTACTATTGCACAAAGGGGAGTTTTATAACAATCTATTGCTGAACTATAAACATTTAAACAGATTTACACATTTTATTCTTTTATTTGTTGTTTATTGACCACATACAGTTGAAGTCAGAATTATTAGCCCCCCTGTTTGTTTTTTTCCTCAATTTCTGTTTATCGGAGAGAAGGTTTCTTCAACACATTTCTAAACATAATAGTTTTAATAACTCATTTCTAATAACTGATTTATTTTATCTTTGCCATGATGACAGTAAATAATGTTTAACTAGATATTTTTCAAGACATAAAGGCTTAAGGCTTTATACATACAGGCTTTCAAGGCTTAAAGTAACATTTAAAGGCTTAACTAGGTTAATTAGGTTAACTAGGCAGGTTAGGGTAATTAGGCAAGTTATTGTATAACGATGGTTTGTTCTGTTGACTATCGAGAAAAATATAACTTAAAGGGGCTAATAATTTTGTCCTTTAAATTGTGTTTAAAAATTAATAACTGCTTTTATTCAATAAAGCAGAAGAAAATCTGTAAATTAGCAGTATTATGTGATTAATGTTTTTATTTGTTATTTATCCCCATTATTTGTGCATTTAAATTGACTCATGGGACCTTGATCTTTCTTCCAACTACTTTTAACCCTGAAAAGCTTGAAAAAGTCACTTTTTTTAATAGTATTATTACTTTAAAGTGAAATATTGTCTGGGTTGGTGTTGTGTATATATACCGTTTAAACTTGTAATAAACTGCCAGTACATTTCTGTTATTTATATATTGTTTATATACTATTTATAATACATTATATTTTTTTCAAACAGCTAAAATTTTTATAAAAGTCACTTTGTTAAACTGTAGAGTTGATTTTTTAACATGAAAAGTCGACAGAGTAGAGATCAAGCTCCCATAATTCAATTCACAACCGTAAATAAACGGAAAATGCTTGTGAATCACTTAATACAGAAACCGTTAGATAACAGATATTCCAAATATACCCAGAATGCAAAAAAAAAAGGATTCAGGAAAACGGATTTTTGAATGCATTCCTAAGTTTTTGCACCACAGTGTCTAAATAGCAAATGACTTTGCGCCACTTTGTGGGCTCATGGGTGTTCTCGTCTATAAAGGAGGTGTTTAAAGGAGCATTGTTGGCGTGTTGCTTTTTTAAGAAATTGAAATAGACCACGCCATTGACCAAATAAAATCTGGTTTAAAGTCCAGCACAGAGCGCTAGTTATGTGCCTATACGGGTACAAACGCATAATACACACAGACTTTACAGCAATACACAGATATCTTTACATATGGAAAAAAAAGATTAAAATGTTACAAAAATTATTTTCTACATTAAAACCACTGCATTAGTATAATGTTTATTATTAATTTTAATATTAGCAGTATTATTTATTAAATGCATATTTATATTTGTTTTAATAATTAATTGATAATAATATCTATTAATAATTAATTGAGTTTCCATACCGCCCCTTGTAAGATACCAGAGTTCGTGCCGCCCTTTCATGGACAAAAGTAAAGAGGGGGGTGTTGAGTCTCCATGCCACCCCTAGCAAGATGTCCCCCTGGGCGATCGCCCATATTGCCCATGCCTAAATCCGCCACTGGGTCTGTTTAACTGTTCCTAGCAACGCCCCTGTTTAACGCCCCTAGCAAGATGCCACCCTGGGCAATCGCCCATATTGCCCATGCCTAAATCCGCCACTGGGTCTGTTTAACTGTTTACTTGCTAGTAAAGCATTCAGTTTTTCCACTTACAAAGTCCGCCATGTAAATAGCAAAAGCACCATGGTGCGACGCAACTGACTCTTAAAGGCAATGGGACATGAGACTCTGATTGGTTTAATGCACATTACGCTCAAAACACACCCAGAACTCATTAAGAGAATCAGCACAACCCTGTTAGACCATGCTCCAGGGTGCAGAGAGTATTTTTCCTTCCTTAAAATGGCAAAAGTGGATTCAAACATGCCCTTAATGCTTTTGCGCCATGCACCTTAGACTTTACACCTAGATCATTAAAATAGACCCCTTAATATGTGATGTAGAAAAGAGTGTTGGTCGGTATATGATGGTCAGCAGGTCATATCTGTGTGTGTTTTGCAAAATGCTTTTATCTCAGATTAATGAGCTGGAGCTGAGTCTTCTCTCTAATTAGGCATCTATTGACTCCAGTGGTGTTAATGTGTGTGTGTGTGCGTGCGTGCGTGCATGCGTGCGTGAGTGTGTGTGTGCGCGCGTGTTTTGAATGTAACCGTTTCTCCATGTGTTGTATTGTAGGGTGGGAAGATCCCGATTCGCTGGACGGCTCCTGAGGCCATCGCCTTTAGGAAGTTCACCTCGGCCAGTGACGTGTGGAGCTATGGCATAGTGATGTGGGAAGTGATGTCATTCGGAGAGCGGCCATACTGGGACATGAGCAATCAAGACGTACGTCAGCTTCTTATGCTCTCGTCAAACCATGTTTACATCACATTTAAGTTAATATGATAAGAAAGAAATGTTACTGAATAAGTACGCATAGAAAGTAGGTGAATGTTTGTATTGTAATTTAATTGGACTAGGGCTGCATGATATTAGAAAAATCTAACATTGCAATTTTTTTATTCTGCGATATATTTCGATGTGAATACAATTTCACTAGATGACTTGAATAATTATTGGGGTTGGGGGGGGGGGGAATCATCATTTCAGATTGATTGGGATGATTCTGTATAGGCCTGAAATGTCTCAAAATATAATAAACAATCTACAAGCATAGACAAATTCAATAAATAAAAACATACAAATTTCCGAGGAATTTGACTGTATTCAAGTATATGGTAATTGAATAGTCAAACGTAGAATAATACTGCTGTCTTTGTTGTATAAACAATTTAATTGTTATTAATTTTTCAGCTGCAAACAGCACCATTTTAACTGATTTAAAATCAAAGGCCTTTGCAAAAACACTTGCAAAATTATCAATTATAATCTAGATTCAACATTGCATATTCTGTGATGTGACAGTTGCGGATGATCACATTGCGATATCGATGCTGAAATGATATATTGTGCAGCCCCAATATGGATCCAAAATACTGTTATTGTATAAATAATAATAATAATAATAACAATATAGTGAATAATATAATTAATATGATGAATAAAATAATAAATGTACACATATTTATAGTGCGTGTTACTGTAAAAATATTAGTTTTTCAATACACATTTTGACTTTATTATTATGTATTATTAATTTAAATTAGGATTAATATTTTAATTAACATTGAAAAAAAACTACATACATAAAGTTAATATATATATATAATTTAATAATATTTGTAATTAAACAATAGTAATAATAATAATAATAATAATAATAATAATATTTGTAATAATAATCAAAATTATTATTATTATATTTATTACAAATATTTATTATTATTATTATTATTATATTATCATCATCATCATCATCATCATTATTATTTATTATAAATATTATTATTATTGTTATGTTATCATCATCATTATTATTATTATTTATTACAATTATTATTATTATTAATATTATTATTATTATTATTATTATTATTATTATTATTATTATTATTATTATTAATTGTAATTCATGTTTTTTTACCAATTTGATTAACTGGAACTGCATTTTTAAATTTAATTTACTTAAATCAGCATATACGAATGCTAGTATAATACAGTATATACTATAGTACAAATATACTGAATAAATTTGAATAAACACATTACTAATAGCAGAAGTATAACGGCAATGACAATGAGTAGTACTAGTTCTAGTGCTATAACAATGCTAAATGTGTAGTCCTCTGAGCGCTTAACACAATTCTCAATCTCATTATTTTAATCAGTGGTGTAAAGTAACGAATTACAAATACTCAAATTACTGTAATTGAGTAGTTTTCCTCAGGAGCTGCAATTTATTAAGTAGTTTTGATTACATTTAGTGCTGTATCTTTACTTTTCCTCCACTATTTTCCCTCAATCTGTAGTCAATACTTTTAATTTTTCTTGCCTATTGTGATTGACTGAGTAGAAAAACCAGTCATGTGATTCCTGTCCAATCAAATCGCACATAGAAACTAAATCGCATCCTAGTATACAACCTCAAGACATGGATGCATTATAAATGCTGCAAACCGTTTGGAAACATGTCCAAGAAGATGTCCAAAATCTTTACACGCAGTGACACTGATGAGAATATGAAGGATGTTTTCTGTATGATGACAGAAAACCGTCGATTGACCTTAAACGATAACTAAATGCACTACAGAATGTTACGTTTGCACACACATGCATGCGCCTCCGCCTTTCACATTGTAATGCTATTGAGTACTTTTTAAAGGACTACTTTTTACTCATACTTTGAGTAATATTTACAACAGATACTTTTACTCTACTTGCGCTACATTTTTGGGCATGTAATGGTACTGTTACTTGAGTACGATATTTCAGTACCCTTACCACTATTGATTTTAATTATGTGCTAAAATGTGACATTATAATATCCATCATTTCGCAACTGACCATTTTCTGTTAAAAAACATGAGCTCTTTTCTCTCCATTCAGTGATTTTATAACAAGCACAATGCAGTAGGTTTTATTCTCAGAAGGATGTTTCAACCCTATTAATCTTTATTACGTTTTAACCGTTGTAACTCTCCAGCCGCATACAGAAATATAGTGTGCCTAATAAAACTCTTCACAGAGTTGAGTTTGCGCTAATGTGAAAGGACAGTGTAATTGGTGTGTGTGTTGATGCTGTAGGTGATGAACGCAGTGGAGCAGGACTACAGGCTGCCTCCACCCATGGACTGCCCCGCGGTTCTGCACCAGCTGATGTTGGAGTGCTGGGTGAAGGAGCGCAACATGAGGCCGCGTTTCGGACAGATCGTCAGCACACTCGACAAGCTCCTCCGCAATGCCGCCAGCCTCAAAGTGCTCACCAGTACACACTCAGGGTGAGCAGAAAATAGGCTACGATACACACAGGTCAACTGTGCATTTGACTTACAGGACAAGACAGATGCCTCTGCTGAAGTATAGACGCTCAAATCAATCTTGGCAGAGCATGCAGTAAAAGAAAGAATGAAAAGTCGTCAAACTGACAAAGCTTATTTTTGACATACAGTTGAAGTAAAAAAAAATGTTTAACAGACAAATTTTCACAGTATTTCCTATAATTTGCTTTCCTCTGGAGAAAGTCTTATTTTGGCTAGAATGAAATCAGTTTTTATTTTATTTTTTAATCGAGTTTAAGGTCATAATTATGATCACCTTTAACAGAACAAACCTCTCAAATACAATGATTTACTTAATTACCCTAAGTTGCCTTATTAACCTAATTAACCAGTTTAAGCGAAATACTAGTTTCTTGAAAAATATTTAGTAAAATATTACCCTTACCGGCCACTTTATTAGGTACACCTTACTAGTACTGGGTTGAACCCCTTTTGCCTTCAGAACTGCCTAAATCCTTCGTGGCAGAGATTCAACAAAGAAATACTGGAAATATTCCTCAGCGATCTTGGTCCATATTGACATGTTAGCATCACACAGTTGCTGCAGATTTGTTGGTTGCACATCCATGATGCTCTATTGGTTTGAGATCTGGTGACTGTGGAGCCCATTTTAGTACAGTAAACTCACTGTCATGTTCAGGAAACCAGTCTGAGATGATTCGGGCTTTATGACATGCCGCATTATCCTGCTGGAAGTATCCATTAAAAGATGGGTACACTGTTGTGGGATGGACATGGTCAGCAACAATACTCCACTCAAATTTTTATTTTGCTCATTCAAACTACTTATTTAAAATGAGCTGAAACAACACAACTCTTGAGATTTCATTGGGACAACTTCATTTTTTATGCTCAATCCACATAAATGGGTTAAAAGTTTTAAGTTAACTTAATCAACTTGTGTTGGGACAACATGAATGAATTGTGTGGAACCCTGCATTTTTCACAGTGTCGGCTGTGGCGTTTACATGATGCTCAGTTGAAACTAATGGTCTCAAAGTGTGCCAAGAAAATATCCCCTTACACCATTACACCACCACCATCACCAGATGATACAAGGCAGGATGGATCCATGCTTTCATGTTTTTGATGCCAAATTCTGACCCTACCGTCCTAATGTCGCAGCAGAAATCAAGACTCATCAGACAAGGCAACGTTTTTCCAATTTTCTATTGTCCAAATTTGGTGAGCCTGTGCGAATTGTAGCCTCAGTTTCCTGTTCTTAGCTGACAGGAGTGGCACCCGGTGTGATATTCTGCTGTTGTAGCCCATCTGCCTCAAGGTTCGACATGTTGTTCATTCAGAGATGCTCTTCTGCATACCTGATGCCTCTTTATCAGTTTGGCCATTTTCCTTTGACCTCTGGCATCAACGAGGCACTTGCACCCACAGAACTGTCGCTCACTGGATATTTTCTCTTTTTCGGACCATTCCCTGTAAAACCTAGAGAATGTTGTGTGTGAAAATCACAGTAGATCAGCAGTTTCTGAAATACTCAGACCAGCCTGTCTGCCACCAACAACCATGCTACGTTC
The DNA here is from genome assembly GCF_903798145.1 of Danio aesculapii. Classification (NCBI taxonomy): domain Eukaryota; kingdom Metazoa; phylum Chordata; class Actinopteri; order Cypriniformes; family Danionidae; genus Danio; species Danio aesculapii. The sequence goes on along the minus strand of NC_079436.1, from coordinate 7,572,157 downwards.
AAAGTTGACCATATCTACATGCCTAAATGCATTGAGTTGCTGCCATGTGATTGGTTGGCCATGTGATTGGTTGATTAAAAATTTACGTTAACGAGCAGTTGGACAGGTTTACCTAATAAAGTGGCCGGTGAGTGTATGTACCGTCATCATGGCTAATTAGAAGATAAAAGAAATGTGTTATTGGTAACTATTATTGAGTTATTAAAAGTATGTTTAGAAATGTGTTGAAAATAAATGTGTTTAAGTTTAACAGAAATTGGGGGGGGGGGAATATACAGGGGGGCTAATAATTCTGATTTCAACTGTATGCTATGCTACATTGTTAATTTAAAAAAATGCAGGCTTTGTAAAACATCAGAGAGGGTAAATGTTTTGCTGGGAGGTTGTTTTTTTATTACTCAGGAGATTTTGAATTAGGATGACTAAGGAGTTTTTAGGTTTTGAATTTAAATCAAGTGAATTTTTAAGTCACTTTGTGGTGTAATATATGTAAATCCCTGCCGTGAGATAAAGTTGCTGTTATGAGAAAAAAGTTGCAGTTGCAAGGTGTATAAATTTCAAAAAATCTAAAGTTTAAGAAATAAATTACAGCTAAATATGAAGTTAGTCATGTAGTTTGTAAATATAAATTTGCGATACAGACTTTGTTATGAAAAACAAAGTCTTGATTGTTAGATACAAATACAAGTTTAAATTCATTCATTCGTTTATTTTCTTTCGGCTTAGTCCCTTAATTTATCAGGGGTCACCACAGTGGAATGAACCACCAACCTATCCAGCATATGTTTTACATAGCGGATGCCCTTCCAGCTGCAACCCAGTACTGGGAAACATCAATACACACTTATTCACACACATACACTATGCTCAATTTAGTTTCAATTCCCCTACACTGCATGTCTTTGGACTGTAGGGGAAACCGGAGCACCCGGAGAAAAAATCCACGCAAACACATGGAGAACATGCAAACTCCACACAGAAATGCCAACTGACCCAGCCGGTACTCAAACCAGCGACCTTCTTGCTGTGAGGCTACAGTGCTAACCACTGAGCCACCGTGTCACCACATGTTTAAATTGAAATGTCAAATTGAAAAGTCATATTGTGACAATTAGGGTTATATATTATGATCTCTGATGTACAATTGGTGTGACTTTGTCCCTTTCCACGCAAACATTGGGCTATTTTAGGGACGGAAAAATACGCTCTGCGTCGCAGCACATGGTCTAACAGGGTTGTGCTTATTCTCTTAATGAGTTATAGGTGTGTTTTGAGCATAACGTGCATTAAATCAATTAGAGTCTCATTTCACATTCCCTTTAAGAGTCAGTTGCCATTGCGCGTTTGCTATTTACATGGCGGACTTTGTAAGTGAAAAAACTGAACGCTTCAATAGCGAGAAAACAGTTAAACAGACCATCTGCAGCACGAGGATAAAGAATGAGCCTCCTCCATTCGACCTCTTACTTCTCTTTACTTTACTTATACTCTTTACTTTACTCCTTTACTTTCAAGGAGAAGGAAATGGTGTTGTACGCACTCAACTGAAGACATTTATAAGCCTGCAAATTTATTTTGATGGTTAAGCGCAAAGATTTGTTTCAAAACTATTTCTAAATTCAGTTCTAACTTCCAACAAACATAGAAATGAACAATAACAACAAAGTGTGGTGAGTTATATTCAAACACACCCAAAACCCAACAGCTTGTTTTTATTAAAACAAATATAAATATGCATAATAATACTAATAATAATAATAACATTATACAAAAGCAAACTATCATGAATAAACTGAAAAAAGTATGAAGGTATTTTTGGTTTAAAACACCCAAGCAGCTGTAAAAGTGTAGTTTGAAGTTGTAAAGAATAGCCACAAAAACAGCACTTGAGACTCGTAGTGGCAGATTCGAGCCGTTGCTGTAACATATTTGTGTTCGTGACTAGAAAAAAATAAATCAAACTTTCTACACGCATTAAGCGCTCTTTGCGTGGATACACATTCATCCTCTACAGATGTGCAAGTTTTGTCTGTGACTTCACATTTTTGGATGCAGGTGTGTGAATGTGTTTTGCACCATATTCACTGTAACAAAAGAACATGAGTGGATGAGTTTCTGTATTTGTGATTCATCCGATGGGATTTGTGCACCTTTACTGAAGGATTTGAAAATGTGTAACTGTTACGTTGTGTTTGTTGGAGACAAAAAATACCTACACACTTGCAAATTTGCTCTGCAAGTACAAATTTACTGATACACATTTGCTAGTTTGCTCTGCGAGTACAAAAATTACTGATACACATTTGCAAGTTTGCTCTTCGAGTATAAATTTACTGATACACATTTGCAAGTTTGCTCTTCGAGTATAAATTTACTGATACACATTTGCAAATTTGCTCTGCGAGCACAAATGTAATGATACACATTTGTGGCTGTTATTTACAACTTCAAATTACACTTTTACAGCTGCTTGGGAGTTTTGCACCAAAAATACCTTCATAAAAAAGCCCCCCGACATAAAGAAGGCATGGAGGGAGTGGTTTTTATATTAAAGTAGAAAAGAATATTTTTTGCAATATTTTAATCCCCTTCTTTTTCATTTGTAAAAATATTTGCATATTGCTGTACATCCTGTGTGTATTAAGCAATGTGTTAGCATTTAAGGTGCACAACTAACGTGCTCTGCGCTGTACCAGCTTTCAGTTGGTCTATTGCTCAGTCTATTTTAGTTCCTCAAAAAAGCAATGCACTAACATTGCGCCTTAACACACCTCCTTTCTAGACCAGCACACCCATGAGTCCACAAAGTAGTGCAAATGCATTTGCTATTTAAAGAACGTGGTGGAAAATGGGAATTAGGGTTGTGTTGATCTAAAAATTGCAACAAATCGCACCAAACACGTCTTGCACCTTATTGCGCTGAGTGTACATTAGGACCCATTATTTATATTTGTTTCACGAAAGGTATTTTTAAAACCGCAGTTTTTCAACGTGGTTTGGTCAATAGTCCACAAGAAAACACAGTATTCAGACAACTCTGGTTACAGTGTGGTCGTGTGGCCACTAAAAACACAAAGAGTGTGTGCTGTTTTCTCCTTTCGGATTGGCCAACTGATTGGATTAGTTCACATCAAACACAGAATATGAAATTCCACGTGTTTGTGGAAAATTCTGCTTTGTTCGCACCACAGGATGACAATCCGTCTTTGTTCTTTGACATTTGCATTGACTTGAATGCAATTTACTCATGCAAATACTTAATTCTACGTTTGGTGTAAACTCCGCATGAAAAGCTTTCATCGCCACATGCTGCTTTAGCATGCCCTTTACATGCATCACAGTGTGTTTTGCGTTTCATGTGGACTGAGATTTTTCTAAAAATGAAGGTGGGGAAAGCTCTGCTTATAAAAATACCCATGTGTGGAGATGACTCTAAATATAACCAAACTTAAAATACTAATGGTTGCTAGACAATCTCAATTTCCTTCGTTCATTCATTTTACTTTGGCTTAGTCCTTTTATTCATCAGGGGTCGCCAAAGTGAAATGAACCACCAACTTATCCAGCATATGTTTTACACAGCAGATGCTCTTCCAGGTGTAACCCAGTACTGGGAAACTCTCACATTCACACACTCATACACTACGGCCAATTTGGTTTATTTAATTCTATAGAGCATGTCTTTGGGCCGTGTGGGAAACCGGAGCACCCAGAGGAAACCCATGTGAACACGAAGAGAACATGCAAACTCTACACGGAAATGCCAACTGACCCAGCTGGGACTTAAATCAGCAACCTTCTTGCTGAGGCGACAGTACCAATCACTGAGCCACCATGTCGCCCAGAATCTCAATTTAGGTCTTAAAAATGAAATTGCAGTCACTGTTTATATGGCAATTTCTGAAGTGAAATTTATGTCATGAAATGTAAATATTATTATTGTGATAACATAATTGAGACGTCCTCATGAGGAGCTTTTAACTCATGACATCATAGTTAGTGCTGTTTTTGCTTTCGGATTGGCCAACATGGCTGGGTTCACACCAAACGCAGAAGACGCATTTTAGGCAAATTCCATGTGTTCGCAGCAAACGTTGGGGATGTTAATCCACCTTTGTTCTCACATTTGCATTGACTTGTATGCAATTTACTCCATGTTTGGTGTAAACTCAACATAAAAGGCTTTTTTCAAATGTAAAATACTAACAAATGCTATAGACTATTTTAATTTACGACATATGATTCATTTGGCAATTTCTGATTCATAATTGATGTTACTAAATACAGTTGAAGTCAAAATTATTATTATTTTCTTTTTAAATATTTCTCAAATGACCATTAAAAGGGCGACGCGGTGGCGAAGTGGGTAGCACGTTCGCCTCACAGCAAGAAGGTCGCTGGTTCAGGGCTCAGCTTGGTCAGTTGGCACTTCTGTGTGGAATTTGCATGTTCTCCCCATGTTCACATGGGTTTCCTCCGGGCGCTCCAGTTTCGCCCACAGTCCAAAGACATGTGGTACAGGTGAATTGACTATGCTAAAAATTGACCAAAGTGTTTGAGTTTGTGTGTGAATGAGTGTGTATGGATGTTTCCCAGTGATGGGTTGCGGCTGGAAGGGCATCCGCTGCATAAAGGATAAGTTGCCGGTTCATTCCGCTGTGGCGACCCCAGATTAATAAAGGGACTAGGCCGAAGAGAAAATGAATGAATGATGCTTAAAAGAGCAAGGAAATTTTCACAGTATGTCTGATAATATTTTTTCTTCTGAAGAAAGTCTGGCTTGTTTTATTTAGTCTAGAATAAATGCAGCTTAAAAAAATGTCCAAACCATTTTTGGTCAATATTGTTAGCCCCTTAAGCAATATTTGTCAAATATTTTTCGATTGTCCACAGATCAAACCGTCATTATACAATAACTTGCCTAATTACCCTAACTTGCCTAATTAACCTAGTTAATCTTTTGAATGTCACTTTAAGCTGAATACTAGTACCTTGAAAAATGTCTAAATAAAATAATATTTACTGTCATCATGGGAAAGATAAAAGAAATCAGTTATTAGAAATTATTTATTAAAACTAATATGTTTAGAAATGAAATCTTCTCTCTGTTACACAGAAATTGGGGGGAAAATATATATGGGGGGCTAATAATTCTGACTTTAACTGTATATGCATTATTAGTGTTAACATAACTGTGATCCCCACATGAGAAGAGTTTTGATTACATGCAAGAATCATCCATTGCAGTCTAACAGAGACATTTGGGTTTGGCTCACGAGCTGAATTTGTAAACCGAACATGTGCAATAAAACAGCTATCACGATATGCAAACCCCTCCCTGTGTCGAGCTATGCAAAACACTGTTTATATGTAGAGCTGTTCCCCCACCCGTCTCCACACGATAAGCAGTTTCAAGCACATAAATTATCCAGCAAATAAACGCAATCCATAACACTGCTGAGTCTGACTTAGTCAAAATAAGCACGCTCATTTCACTTGCGTCTGTAAACGCCTGGAGCGCTTTGAACCGCACCGTCTTGGGATTGGAGTAACGGCTGACTTACACACAGTGCAGTGCCCTTTCCTCTTCGCTGGCTACTGTGTCTGCTCGCTGGGGAAGCTGCTTTCGCTTTAGACTATGGCTAGCGGAGGTGGCGTGGAGAGCTTAATAAGGGAGATGGAGGAGATGCTAAAAGAGAGCAATGACTTTAATTAGTCGGCTAATGAGCTTTTTAATGTGCCGGCAGTGGAGCCTCATGCCCAGTGGTCGAGTGTGTGAGTGAGCGAGTGTGTGTGTGTGTCTGTCGTGACGCTGCATGCTGATGACCTGTGTATGATTCATTTATGTTTGCATCTGTATGCACGAGCAGCCGTGGCCGGGCTGTTGACATGCCATGATCCAATCTCCAGAGACAGCTGTGTGTCCGTGTGCCTGATTACCGTCCTCATTGGAATGAGAGCCAACACATTTGGCCTTGCTTTATTGGGAATTTAAGGAGTAGTTCAGATCGATATTAAAATATTGTCATTGTTTACTCCCGTTTTGTTGTAGATCTACAGTGGGGGGAATACATATTGAATATGTCACCATTTTTCTCAGAAAACGTATTTCTGAAGGTGCTGTTGACTTGAAATTTTTGCCGAATGTTGGTAAAAACCAAAGAAATCTATATATGCAAAGAAAACAATATTAATTCATTTACAAATGACGTTATATGAAATAAAATGAAATGACATAGAGAAACGTATTGAACACATGAAGAAAGGGAGGTGAAAAAAGGCAGCGAAAGCCCAGACAGCAACTGAAATCTCTCAGTAGTTCTTCAGCATTCCTCGATCTTCATCATTGGAAATGAATATTAGCAGCTTTAGTGCAACATCCACATTATCAGGATGATGAAGATGAAACCAGGATGGACATTTCAGCAAGACAGTGATCCAAAACAGAGCCAAGGAAACTCTCAAATGCTTTCAGAGAAAGAAAATCGAACTGTAGAATGGCCTAGCCAATCACCCGACTTGAATCCAATAGAAAATAACAGATTTTTTGCGTAAAGTAAACGTTGATAAATCAATTATGGCCCTTATAAATTAATCAATTATGGCAAATTAAGGCCCTTAAAAGGTATTAAAAAGTCTTAATAACGTTTTTACGAGGTCTTAAATTTTGTTCAAGCGTTGTCCAAAGTGTTTGACTCCAAAAAAGCATACATATCTTTATTTTCCTCCTAATTTTAACAATGGCGTGCACGCGATTGTTTCAGGCCGGGGCGCATCTGGCCAAGCTCCTCTGTCTGGGTAATGTCAGCTAATTTGTGACAAACGCAGGAAGGTGATGTGACACTCTCTACATGTAGCGAAACAGACAACAAAATAGGAAAATGTAGGTTTGCATACTCCTGGTTGGAGAAACACGAGTTTAGACAGTGGCTGAAGCCTGTCGCTGAAAACAACCGCGTAATTTATTCTTTCAAGGTTTGTTTTTTTGTGAGCTTATCTAAGTTCTGTTACATGGTTGTGCTCCATTCATTTATTTAACTTCTGTTTATTAAGTTAAAGTTTTGATACTGATTAGAACTTGAAGTGGCAATGAGGTCCTAAATATTCAGAGAAGGTCTTTAAAAGATCTTAAAAAGGTATTAAAATTATTTAGTACTTTCTTTTAGGATTCCTGCATATACCCTTGTTTTGGGTTTTTACCAAAATCTGGTTCAATTCCATGTCAACAGCTCCTTTAGGAATATTATTCCCAGGAAAAAACATATGCAGTGTGTATACAGTGTGTTTGTATATTCCCCCACTGTATATGCCGTCATCATAATGCTTTATTTTTTAGTGCTTGGTATGTTACATTAACTACACTCTTAACCCAAATACCTGACTTTACTAAAAAACTGTGTGGAAACCCATTGCATTAAAGCATTAGTTCACCCAAAAATGACAATTCTGTTAATAATTACCCTCATGTAGTTGCAATTTATTAAGACATTCATTCATTTTCAAAACACAAATTAAGATATTTTAGGCAAGGCAAGGCAAGGCAAGTTTATTTATATAGCACATTTCATACACAGTGGCAATTCAAAGTGCTTTACACAAACAGGAGTAAAAGAAACAAGTATAATAAAAATAAAAATAAATAATAAAAATGGTTAAAAAATAAGATAAATAAGCATAAAAACAGATAAAATGTGTTATAAAAGAATGAAAAAGAAGAGAAAAACATAATAATGCGATCTGTCGGACGTAGCACAGTGCTCATTCAGTAAAGGCACAGCTAAACAGATGTGTTTTCAGTCTTGATTTTAATGTGCCTAATGTTGAAGCGCATCTGATCATTTCTGGAAGCTGATTCCAGCAGCGAGGGGCGTAGTAGCTGAAAGCCGATTCACCCTGCTTTGACTGAACTCTCTAATTTCCTGGTTCTGGTCAGAATTCTGGCCGCAGCGTTCTGGATGAGCTGTAACTGTCTGACTGTCTTTTTGGGAAGGCCAGTAAGAAGGCCGTTACAGTAATCCACCCTGCTGCTGATAAAAGCATGAACAAGTTTCTCTAAGTCTTCACTGGAAACAAAGCATCTGATTCTTGCAATGTTTTTTAGATGAAATCAATGTTGCAAAGATGAAATCTTGCAATGTTTTTTAGATGAAATCAATGTTGCAAAGATGAAATCTTGCAATGTTTTTTAGATGAAATCCAAGGGCTCTCTCATATACTTCAGACAGAAATGGTCCACTAAAGGATCCAAAACCATGGTCAAAACATTTCATGTGACTCCAGTGGTACAACTGTAATCAAAGGAAGCTTCATGACTACTTTTATGGACCAAAAAAATGTAAATATGACTCTGTTTGCCTTGTCTTCCCTTCCACATTAATTAAGGGTATTTTTTATTACAAGTGCTGTATTGCCGGTGTCCTACCTTGTCAGATTGTCCTACCTCCCATTCAAAAAGTAGGTAGCACATTTTGATGACGCTACCCATCTGATTTTGCTACCAGTGTAAAATTTAATGTGGAGTATAGTGTGATATGAAGATATAATATCGCCCTAACCTATCTAATCCCTAACCCCACCTCAGACCCATTCAAATACAAGGTTGGTAGCATAATCTGATGGGTAGGATAAAATATCAGTAAACACATACCCTGATCTGATGTAGTAGAGATACAGTAGTTTTTACTGTTTTTGGCACAGAATTTGTGTTTAAATTGAATGAAAGTCTCAGGGCATTGAAATGACATGAGGGTGAGTAATTAAAGTAACAGTATTACATATTATTATATAATTACATAAGAGTACTTTCATTTTTAGGTGAACTAATCCTTTAAAGGTTCTTTCCACTTTATTTTGGAAATATTTACATGTCCCCTAGAGTTAAACAGTTTTACCATTTTTTGAAAAGCCCCTATTATGCATTAAAAAGGTCATATTTTGGTTTTGGGGGTCTTTAACAACAGGCTGATGTGCATGCAAGGTCAAAAAACCCTTTCATTGTCTTATAATATGCATTTATTTTTACCTAATAATCCCAATGACTCCCATATGATTTGTTCAGCGATTCATTTGACCCCTCCTTGCAAAGCTAATATGTGCTGATTAGTCCGATGATATAGTCTGTTGTGATTGGTCGACTGCAATCAGCACGAGATAGAGAGAAACGCCCACCAGGGCTTATCAACATTGTTGAAGTAGTCAGAGTTCAGAGTATATGTGTGAGCCCAATGCAGAGGTGCAGTAAAGCAATGCAGTTAAACACCAGTATATTGCTCTATTCTTAACCATAAGTAAAACAACGACACATTCAGTATTAATCCACACAGTGGCAAAAGCTGAACTATTTTGAAACTTAACCACCACACCAGTGTAGAAACAGCTGACAGTGGCCATAACAACAACAAACAGCAGAGGATTGCAAGCTCACAAACGCATTTAAATCAGTAAAGAAAGCGGCATGCTTCGCGTTTTCAATGTAGTTTCGTAGTATGTGAATATAAAGAGTTAAACAAATACAGTACAAGCCGAATGGAGCGATAACAAATAAGCAAAACACAATTGAATACATATTTTGCAAGCTAAAGAAAACAAGGAGGCTACCATTTTAATCACATTTACTTACACTTGTGAAATGGAGAAAGAAATTGGCCCATGAACTGTGTACTGATAAAGTTCCTGTCAAACTCTGACAAAGTCCTGTACATCACTAGTCTTTTCTGATCATTCCTTTAACAAACAGACCATGAATCCCTCATTGCAGGGTAGATTATTGCATTAACCACCTGAACGTTTACTCATTAATGTTCACTCATCTTCAGTCATGATCAGTCCCACACGCACCTGCACACCGCTAGTGTTTGAAGGGAAACGCGCGTTCTTGTTTTACCGGATACAGCACTTTATATTTGGTATTGTTTTGTGTCGACGTAGATACAAACAGGCAAAAGATGCGGACGTATGATGACTCATTTAAACGACTCTGAGTCGACTCTTTTACTAAAAAAAATCTTTATTTTTAAACACACTCAGATTTAAACATCAGCTGGATGTTTTCATTCACTTAGAGCTATGTCGCACACTGTATGGGGGGTAATTTTCAAAAACCCATAATAGGACCTCTTTAAACCAGGGAGCATTTTAAGTTAGCTTAGCATAAATCATTGAATCCGATTAGACCATTAGCATCTCGCTCAAAATTTTTTTTTTAAATACTTTCAATAATTTTCCCATTTAAAGTTTGACTGTTCTGTAGTTAAGTTGTGTACTATGACCAATGGAAAATGAAAAGTTGCTATTTTTTAGATTGATACAGCTTGGAACTATACTCTCATTCTGGCGCAATAATAAAGGAAGTTCGCTCTTGTATGATATTGCGCAGCGCCGGAATATAGTCCCCAGCTAGGTCACTAAAAAACAGCACTGCAAAATATTATTTGCATTAAACAGACAGACAGACATTGAACTATTTTGTGTGCACTAAAGAAGAAGAACATGAAACATTCCAGATATGTAATCATTCCTGTTCGCATTCAAATGAAACATTTGGTGAGGCGTGACCAATTCAAAGCAAATTGATTTCCACTTTGACGTTACATTACAACAGAATCATCATTTCATGTAGAGTCTCTTGAAATTAAAGCCCTCAGTGCTGTCATACGTCAATTTGTCATGCATTAGCTGATCTTTGCTTTTTTATTTCCATCTCCACAGAGATCTTTGTCGAATTGGCGGGACTCTGCCGGGGCACCAAAGGAAGAGTATAGGAGATGCACAAGACATGAAACAACAAATGAGCCAAACTCTACCCATACGGGTTTGACTGATTTAAAATACACACACAAAAAAAACACCTGCTGAGCCTTGAGGCTAGCAACAACTGACTGGCACAATCCATAGAAAGCCCATGGAAAATGAATGGAGCCATCTTTTGCTTGAAGAGCCATTGGAAAAACCTGTGTACAATTTAAGACAGTGTCGCACCGCTTCCCGAGGTGCCTGTGGAAAACTATGGCGTGTCCAATGGAAAACTGTATCGCAGCCTGCGTTTCAGGCACCTGGGGATGCTGGGAAATCACAGCACATGTTAATTGGAATTCTGTATGATGGCGCCTCAGGCAACCGTCTTTGTTCTTCCCTCCCTTTTGTCATGACTTTCTTGTGTTTACACTGAATTCTCATTACATGGATTAAATCGACAACGTTTCTACTTCTCAGGTTCAGTTTGCATGTGTGCATGTGTTTCTCTACTGGCAAAAAAAAAAAACAATCACTTTCTTCCGGAACTCAAATCCCTTCCATACTCATTTGCCGAGGCCACAAACGATGAGACGGACTGAAGAATTATAAGCTAACTGTAATAATGTTTAAATAATGTATTAAATGTACGCCGGGACCGTTTTTGATGTTGGCTGGAGGATATTTTGCCGCTCTTTCTTCCTCAAAGACTTGTTTCTTCTGATCTTTTCTTCATATTGAAGAAAGGAAGAGAGGAGTGGAACAGATGAAACTTTCGGAAAGAGACTTGGACGTTACAGAGAACGAAAGGTCCTATAAGGACGAAAAACAAAGCGGACTGTTACAAATCAAGAAAGGTGTTTTATTTACCTCTGTTGTATTTCGTCTTCCATGAAACGCTCCTGAGATTGAGAGGTTTGTCCATGTGGAGGACATCGAGCTGTGATTTAAGATTCCCATTTCCCCAGCCTGTGAGCGAGGGGGAATTGTGCTGTGTGTGTGTGTGTGTGTGTGTGTACAGTATGCTCATGTGCGCTTGACCAAGCTGGTCAGGCTCTACAGCTTTACATGCATGCCATATTCAAAACTCAAAGCTTATCCGAAAGGTGAAACGACGACAGGTTGACTCGAGCTGTTGTTTGATGAATATTCCGCTTATTTGAATTCCGTCTGTTCAGATATGCATAACTGTGTAAATAAATGCCTCATAAGAACTGAAGAGTCATCGGCGTGATTACAATGGCTGATTTACAAGATCCATGACACCTACATGAAATGTTCCCAACTATTTATTCAGCGCTAAGAGCAACTAAATGAGACATCACTGGGTTTTGTTTAACACACTGTGTGCACATGCAACAATAGATAATGTTCAAATACAATTAACCATCTGAGAAAGTCATTCATTTTAGCAAATCGGTTTGTTGGGGTATTTAAATGAACGCGAATTTAAGCTTTATTCAATATATGTCTGAACACAACATGCAGTTTTGAAATGGTTTTTATTATTAATGGAAAACAAAATACTAAACTACATAGCCCTGTGTGAAAAAGTGTTTACCCCTAAACCTAACAACTGATTGGTCCACATTTAGCAGCAACAACCGCAATCGAGTGTTTGCGATAACTTGCAATGAGTTTATTAGTGCTTGTGAAGGAATTTCGGGCCTCTCATCTGCTCAAAATTGTTGTAATTCAGCCACATTTGGAGCATGAACCGCCTTTTTAAGGTCATGCCACAGCATCTTAATTGGATTCAGGTCAGGACTTTGACTAGGCCACTCCAAAGTCCAAAAAAAAAAGAATATATATGAAACGGAGACCAGCTAGCATCCTTGTTAGAGCAAACGACTCCCATGCGGAGAGTTTTGTTTAACACTCTGTGCACATACAACAATGGGCAATGTTCAAATACAATTAACCATCAGAGAGTCATTCGTTTTAGTAAATCAGTTTGTTGAGGTATTTAAATTAACGTTTATTTAAGCTTGATTCAATATATATGTATATAAAGTGGTGTGAAAAAAGGGTTTGCCCACTTGATTTCCTATTTGTTAGCATGTTTGGCACAATTTAATGTATAAAATCATCAAACTAATTCCAATATTAGTCGAAGATAACAGTAAACACATCATGCAGTTTTGAAATTTAGTTTTTTTTATTAAGAGAAAATAAAACACTAAACTACATAGCATTGTGTAAAAAAGTGTTTGCCCCTAAATCTAATAACTGGTTGGGCCACCAATAGCAGCAACAACTGCAGTGCTTACAGTGCTTGTGGAGGAATTTTGGCCCACTCATCTATGCAGAATTGCTGTAATTCAGCCACATTTGGAGCATGAATAAAATTTTTAAGTTCATGCCAAAGCATCTTAATTGGATTCAGGTCAGGACTTTGACTAGGCCACTCCAAGGTTCAATAAAATAAGAATATCTATGTAACGGAGGCCAGCTAGCCTCCTTGTTAGAGCAGCTAAGTCACATGTGGAGAGTCACTGTGTTTTGTTTAGCACATGCAACAATAGACAATGTTCAGATACAATTAACCATCAGAGAAAGTCATTCATTTCAGTAAATCAGTTTGTTGAGGTATTTAAATGATTGTTTATTTAAGCTTGATTTAGCATTTTCTATATATACAAGTATGTATATACAGGGGTGTTAAAAAGTGTTTGCCCCCTTACTGATTTCTTATTTGTTAGCACACGTTTGGCACAGTTTAATGTTTAAGATCATCAAACTAATTTTAATATTAGTCGAAGATAACACCAGTAAACACATCATGCAGTTTTGAAATGGTTTTAATATTAATGGAAAACAAAATACAAAATAGCATAGCTCTGTGTGAAAAAGTGTTTGCCCCTAAACCTAATGACTGGTTGAACTGGTTGGACGACTGCAATCAAGTGTTTTCGATAACTTGCAATGAGTCTGTTAGGGTGCTGTGAAGGAATTTTGGCTCACTCATCTTTGCAGAATTGTTGTAATTTAGCCACATTTGAAGCATGAACTGCCCTTTTAAGGTCATTTTTCAGCATCTTAATTACATTCAGGTCACGACTTTGACTAGGCCACTCCAAAGTCCAAGGAAATAAGAATATATATACAGAAAATATTAAATTACCGTTAATAAACTGCATATAGCTGTTTGATCTTTAACAGTCTATATCTCAACAGACTGATTCACTAAAATAAATGACTTTCTCTGATAATTATATTTGATTATTGCCTTTTATATTTAAAAAAAAAGTACTGCCAGCTCATAGCACTTTTTGGATTGTAATTTACATAAACATCCTAGACAATACAGTATATCAAAGTACTGAAATTGCTGGTACAGGTCAGTTTGTCATACATTTCAATAACAAAAGTTACCGTTATAGAGTTCTTGGGCCCATTATTCCATTAAAAGCATCAGGAAATGTATGCCACCTTCAAAAGCTACTGAAAAATCTTAAAGGGATAGTAAAAATGATACTTCTGGCATTTACTCTACTTTACAAACCTGCTTGAGTTTCTTCGTTTGAACACAACAGATAATATTTTGTATAATGTTGGAAACTGGCAGACACTGAATACCATAGTATTTTCTTTTTTCTACTGTCAGTGTGAATGACTACCAGTTTAAAACATTTTTCTAGATATAAAAACAGGACAAAAACAACGGTTTGGAACCTGAGGGTGATTAAAAAAATATAAATTTTCATTTTTGGGTGAACTATTCCATTAAATGAAATGCAAATGCATTTTGTCTATTCATTACCTACCATTTTTATTAATAATGTTTATTTATTTATTCACACGTTATTAACGTTAACATTAATATGTGGTTATTATACTATTTCAACTCGATTTCAACTTATAGCTTCATTGATGGTTGAAATGTTGATTATTCTACCGTTTGCAACTTTTGTTGAGACTTTTTCAGACTATCTCCATACTCTTGTATTTAGATAGTAAGTAGATTTATATCCTCAATCCTGCCAAAATAATGCTGTTCCATTTTGCTCGCCGACATCCAACATCCAATTATCCACAATTTTGCCTGATATATAATAAAGCATAATCCCCTCCGAACAGCCAGCGCTTATTTATCTTCATAAGCAGACTTGGAAGATGATTTGTCTGTGTGATCAGAGCTTCTCTATCTCTTATGTATCTCCCTGATTTTTTTTGTGATCTCCCCACATTGCACAATTGGATTCAGGTCAGGACAATGACTAGGCCATTCCAAATTCCAAAAAAAAAAAAAAAAGAAATCAGTTATGGGACAAACACTTTTTTTTCAGAATCAGAATCAGTTTTATTGCCAAGTGTGCTTCAAACACACAAGGAATTTGTTTTGGCTACAGAAGATTCCAGTGTACATAAAGTTACAAGTGACAACACAAAATAAATATGAAAAAGAAAAAAAGATGATAAACATTAAACAGAGATGCAGTTAGTCAAAATGAATGATAGTCAAAAGGATCTGGATGTTTAATTGTATGTACAGATTAGTGTGTGTGTGTGTGTATATATATATATATATATATATATATATATATATATATATATATATACTGTTTTTTTCACACCAGTGTATATATATATATATATAAGTACTGCCACCTCATAGATTTATTTTTTTATTGTAATTTACATAAACATTCTAAATAATACAGAATATCAAAGTAGAAATTGCAGAAGAATACTGAAATTGCAGGTACAAGTCAGTTTGTTAAACATTCCAATATGAAAAGTTGTCGTAGCAGAGATCTTGCACCTATTATTCAATAAGGATATTTTTGGGTGATATTTCACCAAAAAAATAAACTTCTGGCATTTACTCTACTTTACAAACCTGCTTGAGTTTCTTCGTTTGTACACAAAAGATAATATTTTGAATAATGTTGGAAACTGGCAGACACTGACTACCATAGTATTTTCTTTTTTTTACTGTTGATGTTAATGGCTACCAGTTTAAAACATTTTTCAAGATATAAAAACAGGAATAAAACAAAGGTTTGGAACCTGAGGGTGATTAAATAATGACAATTTTCATTTTGGGGTGAATTATTCCTTTAATTAGCAAATGTGTTTTGTCCAACACAGGCTCATTGTGAAAACGTAGCCCTGCGGATGTTCCTGGAGACAGCGAATTACGTAGGCCGAGGTACGTATGGCTGCATTTCATTTCTTTAAACAAACGCTATGGGGCGGTGTGACGCCGTTCCTTTTTGCGCTTACCCGCCGACCGCTTACCTTTGTATGGATGGCATTCCGGCTACAACCCGTTTGTCCCGTTAGCGCGCCACGTCCGTCGGCGGATTTGAGATGCAGAGAGGAGTTGACCATGAAGACGGGGGTTCGAGTCCGGTGAAGAGCGGTTCAAGAAAGCAGGTAAGACAAAAACAGAATCCAAATTATAAAACAAACAAGTGAATAGCAGGGTGAGGATGTGGTAAAAAAAAAAAAAGTCAGACGAGGGCTTTTATTTTTTTGGATTGCTTTTGAAACGTGTTGGTTGGGTTTAGGGAAGTGGGTGAACGGGACAATCGATAAAACTGGTTGGGTTTAGGGAAGGGGGAGGGTGGGTCAGCCGATCGTTCGCTCAGTCAGTCAGAAAGTCTGTCCAAAAGTGAGTCGACAGCGGCCTCTCGTGGGTTTACGCGAGAACAGCAGGCGCGAATGGCACTCGCGAGGGAAATTTGAGATCTCAAAAAGCATACACGGCGACCTCTGGCGGATTCGTGAAAAAAAAACTGCAGAAAAACGTGCCGCCGGGACGTATTTCGAGGTCTCCAGAAACGTCCGTGGAGGTACGTTTACAGAATGAGCTTGGGTTGGTTTAGTCTATCATTACCTACCATTTTTATTAATAATGTTTATTTATTCATTCACACGTTATTAACATGCTTAATTACGTTTATAAATGGTTATTATACTATTTTAAAGATCGATATCAACTTATAGCTCCATTGATGGTTGAAATGTTGAATATTCTAGATGTAATCTGTTTGCAACTTTTTGTTGAGACTTTTTCAGACTATCTCTATACTCTTGTATCTGACAAGCTAATTTCAAAGCCTCCTCGATCCTGCCAAAACAACGCCGTTTAGTTTTGCTCGCTGACGTCCAACATCCAATTATCCACAAGTTTGCCTGATATATAATAAAGCATTATCCCCCCGAATAGCCAGCGCTTATTTCTTTATGAGAAGACTTGGAAGGCGGTTTGTCAGTGTGATCAGAGCTTCTCTATCTCTTGTGTATCTCCCTGATTTCCCAAGTCAGATCTCCCTCCGCGCCGAGGCTCCGCATTCCCCACGCTGCACAAAAGCATGTTTGATCTTTCCAATTACGCCGGCCGCTCTGTGCAAGCCTGCAGATCCGAGAGAACAGCTTGGCAGCAGAATTGGTTGCACATCAGGCTCTTTTACTGGTGGAGTTATTCGCCCAGAGGTGGAGATCCGCGTATCTGCCTTTGCTGCTGCCTCATCAGGAGAGAAGGGACTGTTTGGGCCAAAAGTGCAGTAATAATCACGTTGCGTGAACTCTCATTAAGATGGTGGAGGGCTGCGCTGTGTGGGAGGCTGTGTGTTTGTGTTTATATGTGTGTATCTGTGAAACAGGAAGGGAGAGTGTTAGTGTGGGTGGTGGAAATACAGTAGCTTTGTTCCAAAACCTAGTGAGCTGCCACAGTGTCTGCAGCCTACATAAGCAGCTGTGTTAAAATAACATCCTGATGGCTGTGGCACCTTAAAAGTGACTGTTACAGTGCTCTCTTCATAGGTAGAATAAGATGCTGTAAGTTAATAGCATTGAACTGGCTACACCAACGTAGAATTTTGGATTTTAATGGTCGCATATTGTCTCTTCTTAACACCATGAAAGTGATAACCTCGCCAGTGCCTCTAAAATATGAAGTACAATATGCTCTACATACATGCTGCTTCTCATATGCTCACAAGAGACTTAATTGTTGTCTTTTTTTAAGCTTTCATGTTAGCATGTTTGCTAAGCTAAACTCCCTGAATGTCATTTCAACACCTCAATTGACTACTACAATCAGTTTTACATACTGTATATCTACATGTATGCGACAGACAAATCGCATTTCAGAGCCTTGATTTTTCTTCAATTCTGATGGCTCATTAGCATGTCGCTAAGCTAAAAACATTCAACGTCATAACCTCACAGGTGACTACTACAATGTTTTACATACTGTGTATCTACATATGCAACAAACAAATAGCATTTTAGCGCCTTGATTTTTCTGAAATTTCGATGGATCGTTGTTAGCATGTTGTTCAGCTAAACCCCTGGAACATCATTACCTCCAACACACTCTCACAAGTGACTACTACAAAATGTTTTACATACTTTTTAGGTTATCTACAAACAAATACTGTAGCATTTCAAAACCTTGATTTGACTCTGAATATCCGTGATCCGGGGGGCAAACAAAATGGGAGATGGGTCTGAAATACGGGAGACTCCCGGGAAAAACGGGAATGTTGGCAGGTATGCTGATGATGATTATGTTGCTAAGTTAACCCTTTAAAGTCATAAACTCACGTGACTACTACAATATGTTTTAGATATCTACATATGCTACAAACAAATATTTCAGAGCCTTGATTTTTCTTCAATTCTGATGACTTCTTGTTATCATGTTGCTAAGCTAAACCCCTGGAACGTTAGCTATTACCTGACAAGTGACTACTACAATATGTTTTACATACTGTGTATCTACATATGCACCAAACAAAAAGCATTCCAGATCCTCGATTTTCCTTTGATTCTGAACATTCCTCATTAGCATTTTGCTAAGCTCTACAACACAAATACCACAACCTCATAATTGACTTCGTCAGTTTTTTCCTTTAATTTTAATGGTTACATTTTGGCAATTTGCTAACACCATAAAAAGAGAAAACCTTCGCAAGCGATTTTAAAATAGGAAGTAAAATATACTCTACGTATGCTGCTTCTCACATATGCTGCAAACAAATCACATTTCACACAAGAGGCTCAATTGTTTTAGTGGTTGCATGTTAGCATGTTTGCTAAGCTAACTCCCATGTACGTCATAAACTCACTTTTACAAAATGTTTTACATATATCTAGATATGCTACAAACAGCATTTCAATGCCTCAATATGTCAATTTCTTGTTAGCATTTTGCTAAGCTATATAGCCAAATGCCATAACCTCACAATTGACTGCTACAATATGTTTTATATATACAGTATCTACATGCTACAAAGAAATTTTCTTTGATTTTGATCATTCTATAGTAGCATGTCACTAAGCTAAAAAACTTGGAATGTAATAGATCTATAACAATATTATTGTATAACAGATACGATAGCATCAATAACAACATGTTCTACATACCTGTCATTATCACCAGCGATCTAACCCTTATAGATTGCTGGAGAACATTCATTATTACCAGAACTACAAGTCTGACTGTGAATTACAACTCCCGTCATGCACCCCACAGACACCAGTTCTGGTTTACCCATGATTGTATAGACGCAGTTGATACTCGTAAGGTCTAATGACCAGGACTATTTATACACCTCACTTTGACACACACATTGCCTCCGTGTTTGATCCTTGCCTTGTTGCCTTGTTTATGTTTATTGCTGCCTGTATTGACCTCTTTGCCTGTGACCTAGACTACGATTCTGGATTTCCTTGCATTTATTCTCTTGACCTATGGTTGACCATTGCCTATTTGACTACGGTTAAATAAAACTGCATATCGGATTCTCATCTCAGTTGTCACCCAACACCCATTAGTTACAATATTCAGCTTTATGCTTGAGTTTAATATTAGGATGTAAAAAAGACATGGCAAAGAAAAAAACAAAAATTCTCCATCTTTATACAAAAATTATTTCAAGTGAGTACATACATATATATATATATATATATATATATATATATATATATATATATATATATATATATATATATATATATATATATATATATATATTACATTTATTCCCTTTTGTTTCAGTTGTCTGTAAATATTTGTACTTTTTAATGTCTGTAATTTATCATCTAACTATTATTTCATCCACCAAGCTCAGTTTTTCCCCCACTATCTCTGTTAAAATGCATTCTGGAGTTGTCTTTGTTGAAAACTACATGTGATGTCGCTTTGGCCAACATTAGATACCTAATGAGGCAGCATAATTAGAAAGGAATTAAGGTTTGGAACAGCTTTTGCATCAGGATTATGCCCATCACGCCTTACAGTGCTGCCTCCATAGTTTTGGAACAGAGCGAGGCGATATTAAAGAAGGATACAGACAGACGGCCCAAGAGTGTGTGTTAGCATCTGGGCTGTTTAAGCGAAAGATAGCAAAAGAGACTGAATGGTGGAGTGTAACTGCACGGTGAAGACTCGGCGGGGGTTGTCAGAGACGCATCACGCCATGCTGCAGAAGTTGTATCCAACGTATAACTAACGTTCTCTTGGCGTGTGTGTAAGTGGAAGCTGTCAAGACGCGCTTGTTTACTGTCGGCTCGAGCTCGCAATTCCAATTAGATGGACGTGGCAGATTCGGCATGTACACTGGATGGAAAAAAACACTCACAGTATGGTATCACTACAGATGTAGGAGGATCTGCTGACCTCTTTCAATTTCATTGGGTTTTACATTGATGACAACCTGATTTTTTTTATTGTCTTGTCTTGCACAACATGAAGCCATGATGCTGAAACATTCTGGGTGATTGCCAGGGTGTGCTATCTAGTTGCTAAGGTGTGTTGAAACATTGGTATAGTGTTCAATCTGTACAAATGAAACAAACAAATAGCATTTGATACAGAAGCCTTGATTTTCCTTTTATATTGAAATCGGAATTAAATCAAAAATTACAATTCTTATTTTTAGATAGTAGTACTTGATGGATAGTTATAAATGATGGATCTCCTCCTTAGACCCCGCCCATTGACTTGTTTCACCTGTAGTGGACATTGTGTTTTAATTGAATTGTCTTTGAATTTTTTGAGCTACTCTGTCAAGTCCTGTTGTACTGTTCAGAGGACATCCTAGGCTTTCTAGTGATATGTCATTTGATTGGCTGGCATGCTTGGAAACTTCTTACACTTCATCTAAAATGGCCGACATACAATAAAGCATTTTGGTATGTAAAATTTTGCTTTTTAAATGATTTTTTACTATTATTATTACATATATATTTGCTTATTAAAGTGTCAGGAACAATACATTTATCTTTCAAACCTGTTAACTTGTTTGAGTTTCAAAATATCATCCTTTTGTAAATGTCCACCATTGTGGACACAGGGCCATCTTAATGTAATTAATGACTGCATGTTGTAGGAGGCAGAACTGAAGCAGAGAGGATTCTTTATAAGATAGTTGAGGGACACTTTGATTTAGAGTCTGAAAATTAGAGAATTAGAGACAATTAGAGAATGACAATCAGTTTTTAATCGCTTTTATGTTAAATTTGTTTTGGATTAACATCACTTCTTTTTGTTTTTGTTTTGTTATTTGAGTTCGGCTCTCTTTCAGACTAAACTGTTTCAGGAATTTCAATACGAAAGGAAAAAATGGCTTTTGTTTTGTTTTTGTTACATTAATATTGGATTAATATCCCTTTACAGCCATATCCTGTACAGTTTTGTTGTTTCAAACTAAAATGGTCTTGTGGTCCATTTTACATGCTGTAAAATTAAAAATAAAAACAAAATGTAAAAACTCTAAATTGTAGATTTTTTTTAAAGCCAAAGGATGTAGGAAATCACAGAAGAAAAAAAAAGAAAAAAATTCTTTGGGTCTCAGAGGATCTGTGCACTGCAATTTTTGGTAAAAACTTAATTTGCCCTCAGAAACTTTGAACAAATATCATACCTTCTCTCTCTCTTGAAATTACTTTGAAATATTAGGAATTAGGGGGTCTTTCAGGCAATTTGAAAAAGGAATATTTAGCGAAACTGCAATGTAAAGTTTTTTTTCGCATTTTTTCACGTCACCTGGTGTACATAAAAGTCCCATGATTTTTCAGCCTGATCTCATGAGAAAACACCTATTTTTTACATAATGACCAAAACATGCCTAGTTCATAATTTAATAACACAAAATGTAAAAGGCGTGACCCCCAAACTCCTCCCATAAACCCAACAATCACTGGTGGATGAGCAAATAGGATGTAGGTCACGGTAGGTGGAAAAAAAGACAATTTAAATTCCATTTCGTTTCCGTTCGACTTCGTTCGACTTCCGCATGTCGACTACCATGACATACATTTTGTACCAAAATTACAATCACCTGTTGACATCACCTGTTTCATATCACATCATTATTTAACCCATTTACCCGATAACTAGCCCTAAATTGTTCCTGTCCCAACTTTCTTTTAAAAGTTGTGCAGCTTTTTTATAAATTTAAATATACGGATATGTAAATTTTGCAAAAAAAACAATAATATATTACAGAACTGTTTCGAATGCTTGCATGAGGTGGCTTTTCGGACAAAAAAAGAACATTAAAAAGGAATATTTAGCATAACTGCAATGGATTTTTTTTTTCACATTTACACATCACCTGGTGTACATAAAGGTCACATGATTTATCAGCCTGTTCTTATGAGGAAACACATATTTTACATAATGACCAAAGCGTAGCTAATTGATATGAATTCACATAATTAAATGAAACAAAAATGTTTTTATAAAAAGACAAAGCCCCCAAACCCCACCCATAAACCCTACCCATCACTGGTTGATGAGCAGATAGGATGTAGATCACGGTAGGTGGAAAAAAACAATCTTAACTTTATCTTAACTTCCACTTCATGTTGACTGTAAATATACAAAAACAACCACATATTACAGAACTGTTTTGTATGCCTTCATGAGAGTGTTTTTCAGGCAATTTAAAAAAGGAATATTTAGCAAAACTGCAATGGAAAGGTTTTTTTTTTTGCATTTACTCGATACCTGGTGTACATAAAAGTCAAATGACTTTTCAGCCTGATCTCATGAGGAAACATCTATTTTACATAATGACCAAAACATGCCTAGTTCAGACAAATTCATAGAATTTAATTAAACAAAAATGTACAATTAAAAAAAAGGCGTGGCCCCCAAACCAAACAGTAGTAAAAAAAGAACAATTCTTTCACGTAAATATACACCTAACGCAAATGTTAATTTAACAAAAACAACCATATCTTCAACCCAGGCTCCTTCTGAAAACGTACCACTATATACATTTCTGGAGAGCGCCAAATACGTCCCAGGAGCTACATTTTTTACAGTTTTTGTTTTCGTGTATACTTTTTGAGATCTCAAATTTCTCTTGCGAGTGCCATTAGTGCCTGCTGTTCTTGCGTAAATCCACCGTCGACTGATTGACTGACCGATCGACTGACCCACCATCCTCCTTCCCTAATCCCAACCAATAGTGCTTTCAAAAGCACCGATTGACCAGCCAACCCACTTTCCTTAACTCAACCGACAGTGTTTTCAAAAGCAATCCAGAAAAAGAAAAACCCTCGCCTGATTTTTACCATTTTTTCAGATTTTACCACATTCTCACCCTGTTATTTACTTGTTTATTTTTTGAATTGGAACCATTCTTCGCCGAACTCGAAACCCGTCACCATGGTCAACTCCTCTCTGAGTCTCAAGTCCACCGACGTACAGTACATGGTGAGCTACCGGACAAACGTAAGCAGTCAGCTGCTAAGCGCGAATAAGAACAGCATCATAAGGCTGCATAGCATTCATTTTAAAGACGAAATGCAGCCATATGTACTTCTGGCTACATAATTAGCGATCTCCAGAAATGTATATAGGGAGACATTTTCAGAATGAGCCTATGTTGCAACATTACAGAACTGTTTTGCATGCTTGCATGAGGTGTTTTTAGGCAATTTGAAAAAGGATAACAGCAAAACTGCAATAGGATTTATTTATTTGTTTATTTTGCAATTACAGCCTGATCTCATGAAGGAAACGTACCTATTTTATGTTTGAAAAATGTCTAATTCATACAAATTGATATGATTTATTTCTACAAAAATGTACAAACTTTAAAGAGTGGCGTGCCCGTAAACCCAACCATCATTGGGGGATGAGCTAATCATACAAAGATGTACAATTGAGATTGTACTAATTCATGCCAATTAGCCACTAAATCAAAAAGTAGATTGTGCTGGATGTTTCTATCCAATCGGATGTTTATTCACAGTAACTGGCTTCCTTCAGCATGTACCAAGCATAACAAGAATTCTAATACTTTGACAACAGCAATACACACTCAAAAGAAACTAACGTGTTCACCTAAACATACTGAATCCACATTTGTTTACAGTGAACATCCATACTACATGCATCAGCAATAATACAGCAAATGCTGTTAATTGCAATCCTGTGCACTGCTCCGGCAATGCTGTGTAATTTTCTGTAACATGGCATCTCTCTTCATGGATTAGATGATCTTGCTTGGAGACCGTTCTGCCCCATTGATTTCCACCCACATACGCATGTGACACCATCACACCATCTACTGACATTCATGCTCCTTCACAAGTGTTTATCCAGCGTCTACATGACAAGAGAGTGGAAAGCAGGCGGAGGTGTTGATATTAACGCACTGTTGCTTTGCACTTGTTTGTTTAATAAGCAGACAGAAGAATTACATGCTCGTTATCTGACGCCCATATAAAGGTGACTAAATTACGCCTCGTTAAAACTAACGATGAACATTGAAGTTTTGTGTGCATTTCTATTGGTGACAAGAATGAAAAATGGTGATAAATTGTTTGACCTTGAATTTGGAAGGCAGGTTTAGAGCTGCTAAGCCTTTAGATAATGCTGTAAAGATTTATTTTACATTAGTAATAATACTTTAATTCAATTCATTTCAATTCACCTTTATTTGTATAGCGCTTTTACAATGTAGATTGTGTCAAAGCAGCTTCACATAAAATATCATAGTAAATTTGAACAGTGTAGTTCAGTTTTTAGTGTTTAAGTTCAGTTCTGCTCAGTTCAGTGTGGTTTAATAATCACTACTGAGAGTCCAAACACTGAAGAGCAAATGCAACGATGCGCAGCTCTACGGATCGCAAAAAAAATTCTGAATATTTGTCTGTATTTCCATCAAATGGTGAAATTTTGGTTTATTTCGACTGGAATTGGTGTTGATAAAGCGACTCTACAGTGGATTCTCCTTCAACAGTTACATTCATAATAAACATAATTGAATCCTGTTTGAAATTATTAAAACTATACCAGAATTATACCAGTATTTTACAGCCTACTTGATACACCAGCAAAATATCATGGCAATTCGTAACCTTTTGGATTAGTGGCTAATTCTTATAAACAATTTAGTACGATATGCTTATCCCCCAATGACAGTTGGGGTCAGGGGTGGGGTTGGGGTTGCCTCCTTTTTAAAATCCCACATTTACGTACGACTGAACTTGTACGAATTTGTACAAATCATAAAATACTTGCGTTTCCTGATAAGATCAGACTAATTATACTGAATATATTCCACAATCTAGAAACTTTGTAATATGATTTTTATTATTTGTATACTTGTAAGGCGGCTTTGACAATATACACTGTATAGTGCCAAAGAAGAAGAAAGCTTATTTGCCTTGTCTCTGAAGACTGTATAGATCTATGATTTATTAGCACATAATGAGTGGAAACCTGGGGTCCGTTCTTCGTACTGTAAATGATCTAAGATGATTTGACAGATCCTGGATCTTTTAATCTTGATAACTGATTTCTGGCTAATTTGGTTCTTCAAACAATTTCGCGAATCAGATTAAAATGTCTGGATGAACTGATCTGAGATGGCTGCGTGTGTTGTGAAGGACAGATCTATCGATCCTCGAAATCATGATCAACAATGCAACGATTGGCTGATGGCACAGCAGCGTAATGACATCGTCTGATTAATATTCAATTATCCATGTGAGCAAAATTACATAAAATTTGTAGTAAACGGTTTGTTAAATATGCTACGCAATAACTTTCCACCTTTGTTGTGGCCTGCAGTCTTTACACTTTCATGTGTCAAGAGTATTTATCAATTTATTTAGTTTTACAGTTAGAGCGGATTTTCTTTGTCATAGTAGCCATTGTAGTATTATAGTAGCTGGTTTTCTTAATCGGTGTAAAGATTAACTGGATGTCTAAAATAATTTTGCATCACAAAAGCATTTTGATATTGGTAAAAGTGTCTGCAACTTTTGTGAAGCATCAAATTTACATCATAATAACTGTCAAAACATGTTCATGACTGCATATATGTATTATACCTTTAAAAAAAAAGTTGCATATTGTGCATGTCTATTATCATACACAAACTGTACTACAAATTGTATGTGTTTGCATCTAAAAACGTAATATCAATAATTTTTTTCTTTGAACCACCAGTTCTTTGTACTTTTATTTCAGAGTGCAGATTGCGTAAGTTTTATTAAAATATATATATTTTTTTTACTTATATATATAGTTAAAAAATATATTTACTATTTTCCCAAGTGTATATAACCACTATTGTAAGAAAATATCAGAATTCGGTACATACTTTCAGTATTATCATTGCATGAACTGCCCAATCTAATCCTGTTTATATGAAATAAGCCTGCTCCAGAGCAGGTTTGAGCTACCAGAACTGTTGCTATGACAACAACTCTCAGATGAGTTTTTAAGAACGAAACGATCCTGGATCGTGTCAAATCGTCAATAACCAAATCAAGCTAACTGAGTAATCCACATACGAAGAACAGACCCCTAAACTGTGACAGCATTCACTATAAAATTCATGTTGTCCCAACACAAATTAATTAAGTTAACTTAAGTGGATTGGACATGTTGAGCTCATTTTAAATAAGTAGTTTGAATAAGCAGCAAAAATATCTTTTTTGAGTGTTGAAACATTGCCTGAGCGTCAGTGTCTTTATATGCTAATGTAAAATTATAATAATGTTTCCTCCATTAAATTTACATACACATAAATCTAAGTATAATTCATTTTTTGAGCATATGTGAGGGTCAGCATTCAGTGCACATCCTGTATGAAGTGATTAGTTGACTTCACCAGAAAAATAAATAAGTAAATGCCTTAAAATGATTAAGCAATTGAACTATGCACATAATGATATAAGTAAAGTTAGCTTAACAGTTCTAGTTTTTATAAGTTGTTCCATCTTCTAAATAGTTTGGCATTTTTGCATTTATTAGGATCGTACAGTATATTAGACAGGAAGAGAAGTTGGAGAGAGAGGGATCGCAAGCCAGGACTCTAACTTGGGACACCAGAAACACAATAGTGTTAAATGTTGGTGCATTGCCAACAAGGCTATTGAAGCTGTCGTATACCCACTTTTCAAGTAAAGTCAACATGTTGCTTTTAAGGCAGCTGGTTTTCTCATTTTTAACTCCTCATCCTGACTTTTTGAACACAAACATGAACAACATGTTCAACTTAAATGATTGCCTATCTTCAACTGTTTGGTGCACAGATTTAAGCTTAGTCTCATTTTAAAGAAGACGGATGTCAGACTATTGCTTTAGTGGAAAAATAATGTCAAAAAGTAAATAAAACAAAAGTTATGTGTCTTTAGGTTCATTCATTCATTGATTTTCCTTCGGCTAATGCCTTATTTTTCAGGGATCGCCACAGATGAATGAACCGCCAACAATTTCAGCATATGTTTTATACAGCGGATGCCCTTCCAGCTGCAACCCAGGACTGGAAAACACCATTCTCGCATACACACTCCTACACCATCGCCAATTTTGTTTTATCCAATTCATCTATAGGGCATGTCTTTGGACTGTGGGGGAAACCTGAGCACCCAGAAGAAACCCACGCCAACATGGGGAGAACATGTAAACTCCTCACAGAAATGCCAACTTGCCCAGCCGGGACTTGAACCAGCGGCCTTCTTGCTGTGAGGCGACAGTGCTTAAATACTGTGCAGAAATATTAACTGTATTTTTTTCATGCTTTTGACACTATTTGCAAAGTAGACATACAATTCTGAAGTAGTATGAGAAGTTTGGTGGTATTTGATTTGAATGCAGCCTCTAAAAAAACATCTAGAAACAAATTTTTACATTTGGATTGCTATAGCAAAGTAATTCTTTAGGACTCAGATAAGTATTGTTGTTGCAAGTTAATAAATAACTGTTGCTCTTTAATCTCTCAAATATCGTATATGGAAACTAGACATTTTAAGCTTTCAAATAATATAGAGTTTGTCATGATTGCTTTATGTTTACACTACAAAATTGTGGTTTAAATATGTAACCGTGAATGGCCACACAGATTGTAATGTGACAGTAAATTTGTTTTAATCTATTACTCTGTCAACGTAACAAAAAAAATAGTAAAATATGAATTCAGAAGGTTATGTTTATAGAGCTATTTAGTTTGTAATGATTAGATTAGAATCCATTTTTAAAGTTCATAATGCAAATGTCATCATCATAATAGAATTCCAGTAATATACGTGCACTAACTTTTTTTAACCATAACTGTGCATACTTGGTGCATGCAAGTCAGACAAAAGCACATTTAATTTTTTTCAGTAATTAATTAAACTACATGATGTCCAACATACCGTGTTGCTGTCAAGCCACAAGATAGTTGATGATTAACTGCATAAACAGACTTCCATAGTATTAGTTTTTCCTACTATGGAAGTCAAGGTTACAGGTTTTTCCAACTTTCTTTAAAATATCTCCCTTTGTGTTTAACGGAAGAAAGAAACTGAAACAGGTTCAGAACAAGAGAAGGATGTGTAAACGATGACAGAATATTCAGTTTTGGTTGAACTGTCCCTTTAAATGAAGCCTACTTTGAGTGAGGGTGCTTTCACACCTAGACTTTTGTTTTGGAACCAGACTCGTTTCCCCAGTTAGAACGGTTCGTTTTTCATATGTGAATCCAGCAATCACGCTCGGATCCGCACCAAAACAATCGGTTCGAGATCTCCTGAATGAGGTGATCTCGACTCTATTGAAATGAACTCTGGAGCGGATTGATTGTAGTGAGAAAGCAAAACGATCCGAGCCCGGCTATATCACAGTGTATTATGGATATGTAAAAGGCATATATATGGCTATATGAACAAAGAATTATGAGTAGGGTGGGATGTCATTCCTATCAGTAAATGTGCATTTAATGTCAAATACAAAAGTGAAAGCATGCTAACTATTAACGAGAGATGTTTATCCATTAGGAAAATTGACTGAACAGCAGTAATGTAAAGGCTATAATGCATAATTCTAGCCAAGGGCTATGTATGAGAAAGTCTTATACTTGGTGAAGATGTCTGTGGGTGTTACCATTCAAAATTAAAGCGCAGCTTTCCTCTTATATTGTCTTATTGCTCATTGCCATAAATTAAAATAAGGACGCATGACAGCTGAGCGGGACTCTGCAAAATAAACCGTGAAGCTCTGACCAATGTGATGAGAGTTTACTCGCACGTGACTTGTTTTAAGCTCTTAGGGTTTTTTTTTTAAACTTTACTGTGTGAAAGCGAACCGCACCAAGTACAAAGTGCAACACTGTAACAATTTTAATCCCTGTTTTAGAACAAAACAGGTGTGAAAGCACCCTAAGTCTAGCGTACAAGTAAAAACAGTGTATACATTGGGCTCATGCACAGTAATACCAGTATTGTGTGTTTGGAATTGAAATAAGCCACATTTCTAGCATTCAAAAACACCTTCACATGACAGAATACCTTTATGAGGCCATGTGTGACTCGCGTGAGGTCTCAATCCTTCGTCAAACACTCCTCAGACTATTAGCATGGACGTCAAGCTCACCTAAACCCGCTTTGTTTGAGTCTTTAGGGCACAGGGGGAGCTGACCTGAGACCAGCCTTTAAAAGCACATTTAATGCCTGTCATTTATATTTATAGGGCACTTTGACTTAAACACCTAGTGAAGCGCTCCAGCCTTTCACTGCCTGCCTGAATGACTGAGTGACTTTCACCTTAGAAGGACGACATCCCTCAGTACGGACTTTATTTTAAGGTTTTTTATATATATATATATATATATATATATATATATATATATATATATATATATATATATATATATATATATATATATATATATATATACAGAGGGGGAACATGCTATCATTTTTCTCAGAAAACATATTTCTAAAGGTGCCGTTGACTTAAAATATTTGGATTGGATGTTAGTAGAAACAAAAAAAAAAACATATATACAAAGAAAACAAAATGAAATTACAAATGAATTACGAATTTTCAAATTTACAAATGAAGTTATGTGTAATAAAATGAAATTACCCAGGGATTATCAGCTGCTTCAGTCCAACATCTACATTATCAGGATGATAAAGATGAAACCAGGGTGGACACTTTGGCAAGACAATGATCCAAAACACAGCCAAAGAAACTCTCAAATACTTTCAGAGCAAGAAAATCAAGCTGTAGAATGGCCCAGCCAATCACCTGACTTGAATCCAATAGAAGATACAAAATAAAGGTCAGATTTGGTAGACGAGGCCCACTGAACCATCAAGATTTTTACACTGTTAAATTGAAGAGACAAAACAATCAACATACAATCAAAACTAGAAAAGGTATGTAACCTAAACAGCATAGGCTCATTCTGAAAACGTAGCCCTATATACATTTCCGGAGATCACGAATTATGTAGCCAGAAGTACGTATGGCTGAATTTCATTTTTAAAACGAACGCTACAGGGCAGAATGACTCCATTCCTATTTAAACTTACCAGCTGACCGCTTACCTCTGTATGGACGGCGTTCCCGCTGTTACCAGTATGTCCAGTAGCTCGCCATTTACGTTGGCAGACTTGAGATGCAAAGAGGAGATGACCGTGATGACAAGGTAAGACAAAAACAGAAGCCAAAAAAATAAATAAACAAGTAAATAACAGTGAGAATGTGGTAAAATCTGAAAACATGGTAAAATCAATTGCATTTTAAAACTGTTGGTTGGGTTTAGAAAAGTGGGTAGGAACTGATCAATCTGTGCTTTTGAAAACACTATTGGTTAGGTTTAATCGGTCAATCGGTCAGTCAGTCGTGGATTTATGGGAGAACAGTAGGTGAGAATGGCACTTGCGAGATAAATTTGAGATCTCAAAAAGCGTATACAGCGGCCTCTGGTGGATTTGCGAGAACAAAAACTGCAAAAAACAAAGCTCCTAGGACATATTTGGTGGTCTACAGAAATGTACAACATAGGTTCATTCTGAAAACGTAGCCCTATATATATTTCTGGAGATCGCGAATTATGTAGCCAGAAGTACCTATGGCTGCATTTCGAACGCTACAGGGTGGTATGATGGTGTTTCTTTTCGCACTTACAAGCTGACCACTTACCTTTGTATGGACTGCTTTTCTGTTGTAACCAGTTTGTCCAGTAGCTCGCCATGTACAACGGTAAACTTAAGATGCAGAGAGGAGATGATTGACGGGTTTGAGTCCGGCGAAGAACAGTTCAAGAAAGCAGGAAAGACAAAAGCAAAAACCAAAAAATAAAATAAAAAAGTAAATAACAGGGTGAGAATGAGGTAAAATCTGAAAACGTAGTAAAAATCAGGCTGCCGCGAGGGCTTTTCTTTTTCTAGATTGCGTTTTAAAACTGTCGGTTGGATTTAGGGAAGTGGGTAGGCGCTGTTCAATTGGTGCTTTTGAAAACACTATCAGCTTGGATTAGGGAAGGAGGAGGGTGGGTCAGTGGATCGGTCAGTCAGTCAGTCAGTCAAAAAGTCGGTCACTCATTCAGTCAGACAAAGAGTCAGTCGACAGTGGGTTTACGTGAGAACAGCAGCCGCGAATTCACGAAATTCACGAAAAAAACGTATCTCCTCTGATGTATTTGGCGCTCTCCAGAACTGTATATAGAAGTACATTTTCAGAATAAGCCTGGGTTGGACTTAAACCCCAGACGGACTCTAAAAAATTCTGGGTTCAACACAATTCCTTCATGTTGTCCCAACACAAATTGATTAAGTTAACTTTTGTTTTTACAAATTTAAGTGGATTTAACATAAGACAATTAAGTTGTCCCAAAACTATCGCAAGAATCGTGTTGTTTCAGCTCATTTTAAATAAGTAGTTTGAACAAACAGCTAACATCATTTTTTTGAGTGTGGATTGCTCTTTTAATTATAAATATGTCAAATAAATCAAGAAATATGGAGCCAGTCCTTAAAAAATTCAGATGGAAATACTCAATATATCATGATAACAAATATCATGTTGGAAATCCACACTCAAAAATCCAATACATTACTGTTTGTTCAAACTACGTATTTAAACTGAGCTGAAACGACACAATTCTTGACTTTTTGGGGCGGGACAACTTAATTGTCTTATGTTCAATCCACTTAAATGTGTAAAAACTAATAAGTTAAACCTATTCCTTCATCTTTTCTCGACACAAATCGATTGTGTGGAACATAACATTTTATACAGTGCAGTTCTGGAATGAAGGGGTAAAGGTGATTTCCAATTAGCCATGACTATGCCTTGCATTACTTGCACTGTTTGAGTATGGACTTTTAAGTGCTCGTTTCTTTACCGTGCTAAAACTCCATCAAATTTTGGAAAGCACAAAGCACAGATTAGAGTCCCTCTGTTTGCCGATGGGATTGTGGAGGTTCGGGACCCCCCAATGGCGTCCCTGCCAGCAAAGCCAGATTGTAAATCAGAGGAGAGAGGCAAAGAGAAGCGGGAATAAAGAACCAGCTGGAAGCTCATACATTATCCTTGACGTCAACATACAGTAAGGATATAGGCCTGCAGAAAAGCACAGAGGGTTCTTTTCAGCGGGCTAATAGGCACACCAGGTCTCTGGGACCACCCCTGCTTCATTTGCTATCGACTTAAGTAAGTAAAGTGGCCCTCAGGAAATCGGTGGAGTAAATCTGCACTGCGTCCCCTTTGAGTTTTTTTCTTCTCTGCCTCACAGATTTTTTCCTCTTCATTTCGCTTCTGCCTTATTTTTCATCCCAGCTACAAAGTGACATTTGCCACCTGAGTCATCCAGACAGAGATGGACCAGATACTCCCTTTCGATGAAGTCATGCCAGTGACCCTTGTCCCTCCCCCACCTTCCATTTGCGCTCCTATCCTCGCCTTCAGCCGAGATATAAATAGCATCCGCTCCTGCCGTAGTTTGTTTTCTGGCAGTGGCAAGAATGGTCTATAATTCTGTACGCCGTGATAAATGAATGCTGCATGTATAGGCGCCTCTCCAAAACCATGCAAGCTGCCCTTTTAGGACGCATCCAAAACATCATGCTACCTCATCAGGCAAACACCCTATGTTGATAGCCACGCAAATATCACTCAACACAATAGATTTGATTAGTGTCCTCAAAGGATTTTACAATTGTTGTCTTCCACACAATCGATTTGGACAACATGAAGGAATTAGGTTAACTTATTAGTTTTTTACACATTTAGGTGGTTTGAACATAAAACACTTAAGTTGTCCTCCCAAAAATTAAGTAATTTTGTTGTTTCAGCTCATTTTAAATAAGTAGTTTGAACAAACAGCAAACGTCATTTTTTTGAGAGAGGTATGCTGTTAAGCTAATGTAATTCCCTACATTTTCTACTTTTTGCTATGACATGGGCCTGATTCATCTACTTTAAAATGAGGGAATGATTCATTAGAACATTGTCAGGATTTATTAAGAATAACGTAATGAATGATCAAACGTGGCTATGATGTATCTCAAACATAAGACAATTTTAACAAAGTGTGGTCTTAACTTAAGGGTGCAGTAGGTGATCTGCCAAAATGCTAACGGGTTAGCATAATATCTTTGAAACACAGTCCCTACTCTGCTGTCCAAAGCCACGCCTCCTGAAACACGAGTGTGCGCACCTTAAAGATGACAGCAGACAATCCACTAGTTCATTCGGCAGTTAGAAAACTTTATAGTACTTTATAATACTACAATTCTGAATGAAAAACTGTATTAAATCCAGCACATTTTTTAGTTGTGTAGCAAGCAAAACTTGTCATAATGGTCTCACTCTCTCATGCGCGTTGTCCTGAAGCGACTACTGCATGCTTAGTGCTTGGTCAGCGGCGTGCAGGAATTGCACTTATTACTAAGCCATACTTACATGGTGTTTCAGAGCGAATATTCAAAGTAGCTTGGTAAACAATATAAAGAGCGCATCACAGGTTGTCATTGTTCAGAAATGAACCAATGTGAATATAACTTCAGCTCAGTCCAGCAGGCTAGGCAGAATAGCACTATTTACATGTGTTTTGTTGTTAAACTAAATAAAAATCAACATTATCGATGCTGTAAAAGGACCCTTATGAAATTGAAAATAGTCACATCAATCGTCCGCCTGAAGATTTCAGTGGCTGAACAACACTTCTGTGCATATAACCCATTCATAACAACACAATCTACTCTACAATCAGCTCTGCGTGACTAAAATAGTTTTAAAACATAACATTACCTGTCTAAAAAAAATACTTCAGCCATGGTGTCATCCTTCCTCCAGTGTGCAAAAGTTACTGAAATGTTGATTCAGGATTTTAACAAGTTTTGATTCAGCATTTGATTTTACCGCTGTGATTGTCTCTCGTCTGCACAAGAATGCGCGGTGGACATGCACGCATGTACAGTGCCCGCAAATGGAGGATCTGCGTAAACAGAGTTGCGGCGGTGTTCAAATCTACATCTGCTGACAGACAGTAAACAGAGTTGCGGCGGTGTTCAAATCTACATCTGCTGACAGACAGTAAACAGAGTTGCGGCGGTGTTCAAATCTACATCTGCTGACAGACAGTTTGGGCTACTTATCAGAATTATGGGAATTATTGGCCTGACAATATTAATTGAATAATATTTTTTTTGTTTTTTGCCTTACTCAGAATATAAAAATACACATAAATACATTTAGTTCATTTACTGTAATCATTACTATTGGAATGTGAAGAGACTTTTAACCAGGACACCAAAAATGTTTCTAAAGACAATCACCTACTGCACCTTTAAAAATTTGCTGCAGTTATTTATGCAGTATATATTGTGCTCAGTCTAGATGAGTACACCTCGATTTGAAAATTTTTGTATCCATTTCTCAGTGAATATAGATTAGATTAGATTTAGATTAGATTCAACTTTATTTCCATTACACATGTACAAGTACAAGGCAACGAAATGCAGTTAGGTCACATATTTTGGTGTGATTTGAACAAAACAGATTTTTTAAATGGGTATATTTAATAAAATTATAATTTAGTCACCGAATATCTTTAGAAATAAAAAGATAAAACATATAAATTCATGAAAAATAATGCACAAAAATTATTACACACTACTAAATTTCAACAAATTGTTTTCGTTTCTCTTTAATTTTTGCTCTTTTAAAAAAATGGATTGTTATTTTTCCCTAACATATAAATTTGGGTGTACAAATTTTGGTATTTTTTGTACAAATATAGTAAGTTATTTTGTTATATAAGCTCCAGATTTGGCTTTAGTACTGACTCATTTAATGTATATGCAAAATATTATATTGTAAAGCATCCTATACACTTCATCATTCAATCATTTTCTTTTCGGCTTAGCCCCTTTATTAATCTGGGGTCACCACAGCAGAATGATCCGCTAACTTATCCAGCATATGTTTTATGCAGCAGATGCCCTTCCGGCTGCAACCCATCACTGGGAAACATCCATACACACTCATTCACACACATACAGTACACTATGTCCAATTTAGCCTACCCAATTCACCTGTACCGCATGTCTTTGGAACTTAGGGGGAAACCAGAGCGCCCGGAGGAAACCCACGCAAACATGGGCGAATGCTGTGAGGCGAATGTGCTACCCACTGCGCCACTGTGCTGCACACTTCATCCTATATATTAATTTAAATGAGATTTGTGAGGGTTGTAGTCATATATATTATGAGCACTGTACATTATTTATATAAATATATATATATATATATATATATATATATATATATATATATATATATATATATATATATATATATATATATATATATATATATATATATTGTTGTATGGTACTCCATAGAGCAGTGTTTTCCAAAGGCACATACTGTACATTCCAATAAAACACCCATGACAGTTCCATGGACAGATATTTTAGTTCATTGTTTTAAGTTATAATGTCACACACAAATACAAACGCACAACATTTATTTGAGTTATTTACTTAAAGAGTTAACTATCAATCTTTCAATGTGTTTTGCAATAATAACCACAAAAGGTAAATCATTCTGTTGTAAAAGACAGATGCAGGAGTGGTTCTTTTGCCCCTTGTCTCATTTCAGGTAACCTAAAACTTTTACTGTCAAAAATAATTAAAAGTTATTTTAATAATGTGAAATAAAATTGTCAATCAATAAAATGGTAAACTGTTACATTTTTTTATGTAATTATTTATTTTATTTACATTTTTTTTTTTTTGCTATTCTGACCAAGCATAACAATTTAAGTTTGTTTTCTTAGTGCTGATGATTATTTAGAGATGAAATGACGAAATTCACCTAAATGCACGTCTTTCTTGGGTTATTAAAGGTGTTTTCTGTCACTTCTTTTACTCGTTTGGACTGCATTAATGCATTCATTATGAGGACTATAGCTGAACAATTAATCGTTAAGAGAACGAGATGTCGATTCAAACACCCACGCAATCTTAATTAAGCTAAATGGTGACAATCTGCATGTTTATCATTCCTTCGATGATCTTAGCAGTGCATAAAAGTCTTCATTTGAACCAGAGAGAGATTCAGCCAAGTCTTTTCATCCAGCATTACAATTTCTGAGTTATAAACAATCAGACATAATATGATCACTGATATTTTATAGTGAAAATTTAAAAAAAAACAATCAAGGCAGATGTGCAAGCATGAAAGTTTTTAAACTGAATCTTTGTGAACAGTGTGCATGGTGTGCTGGATTCACCTGATTTGTTGACAAATGGGTTGCGGAATCATTCCTTGGCAGATTGTGGGTCCTTCACTGCACTGTAAAAAAAAATCTGTAATTTTATGGTGTATTTCCGGCAGCTGGGGTGCCGAAAAAACCCCGTAAAATTACGACCGTTGAATTACAGGAATTTACTGTAAAATAATAGATATTAAATCACAGAAATTTACTAGAAATTAAAATTTAAGGAAATTTCTGTAAATTAATACCTCTTATTTTACAGTATATTTCTATAAGTTAATGGCCGTTATAGCTGCTGGAAATAAACCGTAAAATGACAGGTTTTTTTTCACAGTGTTGGGCTTTTTCCCCAGTTCCAAAGACATGTGGTTCTTACTCATTTTGCTGGCTTGTTTGCTGACCATATCCTGAGCAGCTACTATGGTGGCTATGAAGGAGTGGAGAGCATGAGACTGTCCTGAAAGGCGAGCCTTTGCATTGATCCCGAAGAACCAGCCTGAACACCCGCCGGTGACCTACCCACACCTGCAGCTTCTCCACGATGGATGTCCAGGGTTCTTTAGCATCCAGTGCCTAGACTGCAACTCTGCACAAGAAGTTTGGCCAGAGAAGAAATGGTCGTGCCTAAGTGAGCCTGGTTTCTCTCAAGGTTTTTTCTTTCACTTTCGTCAATTGGTGATCTTTGTTCTTTGCCACTTTCGCAACTGCCTTGCATAGTTTGGGACTTGTGGAGCTGCGCATCGATGGATTTGCTCTTCAGTGTTTGGACTTTCAGTAGTGAAAATCAAACCACACTGAACTGAGCTAAATTGAACTTACTAGAACTTCTGTTCCGCTGCTTTGACACAATTTACACTGTAAAAGCTCTACAGAAAAAAATTTTGAATTGCATTTGGTTAAAATTTGGCACTTAAGAATGCGGTCATTTTTTAAAATAAAAGATTTTTCAAAATAAAAGGTCATTCAGACTCAGATAATAAATAAAATGAAAATAATTAAGGATTTCTTGTGTGGCCCATTACCAATTGATCCATCAACCAGTTCCGGTCCGCTCCCAGAGAGATCGGTAAATAATATCCTGGAGTAAACATTACAATCAACGATTTTCCTCTAAAAAATACTTACAAAGTAAAATAAAATCCACCCCAGGAACCAATGTGCACCAAAACAACACCGCAAAAAAATCTGAAGGAATTTCTGCAAGCACAAGCAACCCAAAAAAGAATGTCCAGAAATGTGTCATATACGTTGCAATCTGCGCAAAAGACTGATGCGAGAAAACAGCATAGTTAACCTTGGGTTAAAGCTTCATGTCTTCCACGACTCATTAAACTGACATGTTCAGCGCTGCCAAAGGATGGTCATTACAACACTGCAATGTGTCAGCACAATGAAGCCTTTTTTCATACGTTTAGCATTACATTATCAACTAGAGAAATGTGCTAATTTGACTATTAACACCAAAGAGCAGAAATAGACTTCACATTCAGTAAAAAAAGGACACTTTGGGATTTAAAATGCTTCTTCCTTTGGCTACAAATTAGGTTTTAAAGCAAAAAAACACACACACAAGGTTGGATTTGAACTCTTTGTCAGCATTATGTACTTTCTAGATTCATGGACATAATGCGGATCAGGTCATTCTAAAATTGCAGAGGAATTAAAACTAAAATGTAATCAAAAATGCTGGATATTTTCGAGGGCTCCGCCGGACAGGAAAGACGACGTTAAAATGAATCAGTGGCACAAATTAGTAGAGTCGACCCTAACCCTGGGTTAAATGTTTTTGAGGATGATCCAAAAAGCAATTAAGAAGCATGCGAGAGGAATGCGATGATTGATTGTTCTCCAAGGGCCATGTTTTACAATGCCCCTGTCCTTGCCGAACGGTTGCTATAGCAACAGGAAGAAGGAGGTGGACTTCGGGAGCAGGAGAGGATGACAGATCAGTTTTGGAGAGTATTGACCCTCTGTTCTCTTCAACGTGTCTTCCATTTGAGGCTGTTGTGCGGAATACTGCATTTTAATTCGAGATGCCATTCACGGAGCGGCTCTAGCAACTGCTGAGTCACGGGTTTATAGACACATTAACTTTCGCATGTGACTGGTGAATGATATGTGTGGAAGGCATCCTGGATTTGCATCTAGTCTGTTTAAAGCTCTCAGGGATGTGACGTGCATCGAGGTCACCTGAAGTCACGAATTATAATGTTTGAGTTGACGCACTGATGGAGGCTCTGACATGCTTCTAAGTACATTAAAGTCAATTAACATGTCGAGCGCCGTGACATGGAAGCAGGTCGGCAGTATGTAGATTTAAAACAATTAGAGACGCAGTTAACCTTTAAAAGTGACAGGAAGCGAGGGCGCTCAAATCTCCGGAGATGTCAGCGTGCATGTTACCTAATCTTTTCCTTGAACTAATCACAACCAATTATTCGAATTGTAGCATTGAAAGAGTGTTACAGCAGGGATACAGCTTAGCCATATTGGTACAAGTCAATCCAGAGTAGCTGTCTGTCTGTTTGTTTGCTTGCTTGCTTTTAAGGCGTGTAGAAATAATGGATTGTTGTGTGTTAAAGGATTTTAAAGAGCCCCTATTATTGGTTTTTGAAAATGACCTTCTTTGCAGTGTGTAAGTGAATGAAAGCATCCAGGTTTAAATCTAAAAGTGCACCATGTTTAAAACGATCAATTCTTTAACGAAATAGTCGACTCAGAGTTGAATAAATGAATCGTGTTTGGTTCAGATCTTTTGCTTGAATGCATTGACATCAATACGGTACATCATCAAATATATAGTGTCAGATCCGGTAAAACGTGAATGTGCCTTTCCCTTCAGACACTGGGGGACACTTTGACAGAAACTTTGTCTGTAACTGTTGCAGTTCACATGGACCAGTTTCTTCTTCCTTCAGATCATAACATGTAAGTGTAATTTGAAATTGTTGCCTTATTTTGTGTAGTGTGCACAATATGTATTTAATTGTGTTGTAACTTGTTATCGCTCCGCGTGGCTTGTAATCACTATTAAAGCTCAGTGCTTGTACTGTATCACCAGTTTTGGGAAGGTTATTTTGGAAATGTGCTGATTCTGTTAAAAATGTTTTGAATTCGAATTAACTTCTTAACTTGAATAATGAACATCTGAAATGTAAGACAACTGATTTTACGTATTTTCAAACTTCTGATTTTTTGTGTTCTGAAGTCATAGACTGCAGATATCCAGCTTGTAGAAATACAGTTTCAAATTTTCAAGATGAAGAAAT
Source organism: Danio aesculapii (assembly GCF_903798145.1). Taxonomy (NCBI): domain Eukaryota; kingdom Metazoa; phylum Chordata; class Actinopteri; order Cypriniformes; family Danionidae; genus Danio; species Danio aesculapii. The sequence goes on along the minus strand of NC_079436.1, from coordinate 7,532,169 downwards.
TCAGAGCATCAAATTCAATTTTCTAAAATTCGAAACCAGAAATTCAGGCTGTTTCTCAATATGCGATCTTTAGCGGTCTTGCGTCCTCGTGTTCTTGTGTAACGTCATCATCAACTGCCAAGTTCAGTTCCAATACTGAAGAACGCAAGAACGGAGGACATCGATGCGTTCTTCTTGATATCAAGTATCAAGACGGTGAAAGTAAACAGTACCATGAAAATCTTTGTAAAGGCATAAACACATTAATGGCGTTTATTTGCTGAAATTTGTATTAAAATCTGTTTTATTTGTATTTGTGCAAAGTATATCTGTAAAATCTGAAATATATAGTGTAATGTTCACTATCCAAATTGAAAAATAGTATTACTCAAAAATTGAAACTATGGACTTACAGATGAGGCCTTTAGAAATGCATGTCTCAGGGATCAGAATGACATGACCAACCACGGTTTGCCGCAGTATACAGGAAAATTCCTGGACTCAGGAAATATATTACCATTAGGGGGCAGCCGAGCTTCAATCTCATTAGTGGCCAATTTAATTCAATTTATTCATTCATTCATTTTCTTTCGGCTTAGTCCCTTTATTAATCCAATGTCGCCACAGCGGAATGAACTGCTAACTTATACAGCACATATTTTAGGCAGCAGATGCCCTTCCAGCTGCAACCCATGTTTGGGAAACATCCATCCACACTCATTCACACTCATACACTACAGACAATTTAGCCTACCCAATTCACCTGTACCGCATGTCTTTGGACTGTGGGGGAAATTGGAGCACCCGGAGGAAACCCACACGAACACAGAGAGAACATACAAACTTCACACAGAAACGCCAACTGACCCAGCCGATGCTCGAACCAGAGACCTTCTTGCTGTGAAGCGACATCACTACCTACTGCGCCACTAATTGAATTTAATATAGTTTAAATAAATTAATTAAATATAATTTAATAGCCTATATACTGTAGGCTAAATAAATACAACATATTTGGTTCTCCGTCTCAAGGCCTCAATTAGACAAGTCAATTCAGAGTACCTGTCTGCCTGTCTGTTTGTTTGTTTGTTTGCTTGCTTTTAAGGCGTGAAGAGGAAGTGTACTTCAATCCCATCAGGGAAGACCACCCAAACAGCAGCTGTGCTTTCTGCCACCCTGAAACTGCCAACGTCGTCTTCAAAGCGATGGGACAGATGTGCCCTGAGATTAGTTTTTGGCAGCCGACGAGCGTCTGTTCGGGCGGCTGATCACACAAGGTTGAGTACACAAATTCAGATATGAACTCTTGCTTTCGAGGACCAGGTGTGCGAATGCAACAAATAAACTGACTGCAAATGAATTCCTATTGTCCACAAGCTGCGTCTGGCTATAACACCCAATTACATGAACTGTGTGTGTGTCGCCGAGAACAAAGGAGAGAGAGAGCGAAGGAGAGATATGATCAGAATGGATTATTAGCCTACTTCTTACTGCTCAGGATATACTCCATACTTCACACCATGATAGTGTGTGAAAAGGTGTACGTTGTGGATTAATAAATATATGCTACATTGTTGTAACATGACCTCAGTGAGCACATACTACTGTGAGCTATTTTTGAATGCCCGTGAATAAAGGAGCAAGCTCTTTGTTATGGTTAATGGTGTCGTTACACTGATTCAATTCATTACATTATGGGATATGGAAACTATTGCCAATTGCTTCTCTGCATACTGCACAATTTGGCAAATGTAATAGGCTGTTTGAGTATTCAAACAGGAAATCTGTATACTGTGTACAATGTACACACATCCTGCATATGGCAGAATCCCGTCAGCGTGTTATTTTGACCATAGCTCAAGAGAAATGTCAAAACAGAAAACAGTGAGGGGGAAAAATGAGTGGGTGTACAAGATGGGGAAGACACGTGTGACGTTTGAAATGCTGGATTTAGTGGCCTGTATTGTGGTGCTATTGTTGGTACGCCTCAGATGCCACCAGAGAAAAGATTGATGGAGTTGTGACATATAGAGTAGATGTTTGTGTGTTAACCTTCTAGAGCTCACTTTAAGAATTATTATAGGTTAAAGTTGATGATACATTGGCAATTATTCAAAAAAGATATAAATCATCCCTTAATTAAAAAAAACAAAACATGTGTACTGATACACACTCAGAAAAAAATATATCTGCTGCTTTTTCAAACTGCCTGTTTAAAATGAGCTGAAACAACACAATTCTTGTAATTTTTTTGGCTAATGTAAACCAGTAAGTTAACTTAAGCATTTTGTGTTGAGACAACATGAAGAAATTGATAAAAAAAAAAACTGTAAATTTATAGTTTATTGGAAAAATATATATATTAACGACCACAGAAATTACAGAAATTTACCGTAAAATGACGGAAATTAAATTACAGAAATTTACCATAAAATAATGGACATTAAATTACAGAAATTTACCATAAAATAACGGACATTAAATTACAGAAATTTACTGTAAAATAACGGACATTAAATCACAGAAATTTACCATAAAATAACGGACATTAAATTACAGAAATTTACCATAAAATAACGGACATTAAATTAAAGAAATTTACCATAAAATAACGGACATTAAATTACAGAAATTTACCGTAAAATAACGGACATTGAATTACAGAAATTTACCGTAAAATAACGGACATTAAATTACAGAAATTTACCGTAAAATAACGGACATTAAATTACAGAAATTTACTGTAAAATAACGGACATTAAATTACAGAAATTTACCGTAAAATAACGGACACTAAATTACAGAAATTTACTGTAAAATAACGGACATTAAATTACAGAAATTTACCATAACCACCATTTACACTTGGAGCTGGCTCCGACCTCCATTTATACCCTTCTCGGCTTTTTGGCTAAAAAAAGAGAAATCGTGATTTAATTCGTTATTATTAGATTATTTTTTTGTTTCACCTCTCCATCTGTACATGAGCTAAGCTGTTGAATGATCAGCGTATGAGGGGGCTATAGGCTAACTTAGCTTCAATTTTGATTAAGTTATTCTTTAATCGGCTGCGTATTATGTTGTTAATATACCCCTGTAATGCATACTGCAGTCCTTTTTTGTCTGGCTTTCTGGGATATCTCACCTGTTCACTAAAAATGACTGATTATGTCCCTGGCAATGTCTGACACCGGCGCATACATATTGTAATAGATGTGCCAGGCACGAAAGCTTGACAGATGTAGCAACAGTAACTAAGGAGGACGGGGCTTAGCGTAGGGTCAATTTAAATTTCTGGTTAATTCTGTAATTCAGACTCTGTTATTATTTAATTTTCATGAATTTCCCTGTCTGATCGCAACTCAAACAGATTAAAATCAGCAGAAACATCACAATTCTTGGGATTTTTAGGGAATAACTTAATTGTTTTATGTTCAATCCACTTAAATTTGTAAAAACAATTAAGTTAACTTCATCGTTTTTTTGTTACACTGTAAAACCTAAAAAAATTAAGGTAACTCAAAACATTTAAAGAAATTGACAGCAACAAACCATTTAAGTTCAAAAACTAATCCTAATGAGTACTGTGAACTTAATCCATTTGAGTAAACGAAGCAATTTGAGCACAGTGAAACCAAATAAACGAAGAGAACTTAAACCAACTGAGCACTGAAAAACCTAATAAGTTAAGGCAACTTAAACTGTTTGAGAAAACCGATTGCTACAAA